>NC_047664.1:2049727-2327061 GCF_011762505.2 Arvicanthis niloticus
CCCAAGTTCTACCAAGGGACCCCCAGTGGTCACATCTGACAGGAACTCAGAAGCACTCCCTACCAGGAAACCCACAGCCACCACACACCCTTAAGATCTACAGAGAGAAACAGAAATTAAATGAATAAATGAATGAATGAATGAATAAGTGGAAAACCTACCCAACAAAGACAAGACTAGATATCAACACCTAAAATTACAATTATTCCAAATCCAGATTCACCTAGGCATAAGCATAAAAACAATAATTTCTATCTTGACTTATTTTTTTCATTTAGTAATGAGTTATCCAGTTTCCATGAGTTTGTAAGTTGTGGGAAGCCATGGCAAGGCCTCACTCTTGGCAAACACTCACCCTTGGCTCTCCTATCTACTGTTCTTTCTGCTTACCTTCCATGATTCACTTGTCAGTTCTCAGAACTTCAAACAAGGCCTCATAGCAACCCACCTTAGTAACCCTTCCTCCTGACCTCTAGATTTAGCCAACATCCTGCTAGATAGATGTTTTTAGAACCCCTGGTAATGGAAAGGCTTTGTGAGAATAACTTAGTTAGACCCCAGAGCTGCAGCTAGCTTCCTCTACCTGCAAAGCCCTCTTTCCTTTCCTACCCCTCCCCACTTTCAGAGTACATAACCTGTGTGAACAATAAAAGTTTTGCCAGCTTGATCAGACTTCTTGACTTGCTGTGCCTTCTTATTTTCTCTCGCATCTCAGTCCTCTCCACAGGGTCTAAGGGTCCCACTTGATTGTCCAGCTGGACTGGACAGTAAGTTCTGTTGTTTCTACTGTTGATGTCCAGCTTTAATCCATAGTGTCAAACAGGACAATGTATCTCCACTAAAGCCCAACAACCCTACTATAGTAGGCCTTGAGAAATGCTAAAGCACAAACAAGAATTTCAAAATAGCCTTTAGGAATATGCTCAACAATCTTAAAGATATGAATAAATCTACTGATGAAATCTATGACAATACAAACAAATGGTAGAATGAAATGAAGAAAACTGTTCAAGACATGAGAGCAGAAAAAAAAGAAAACCCAAATTGAGGGTTCCAGAAATGAAAAATTTAAAAACAGGAACCTCCAAGGCAAGCCTCGCCAACAGAACACAAGAGATGGAAGGCAGGACCTCAGGCGCTGAAGATAAGATAGAAGAAATGGATATCAAAGAAAACTTAAACTGAAAAACCCTCCAGGCACAAAGGAAAACTCCAGGAAATCTAGGCTACCATGAAAAGACCAACTCTACATATAATAGGAATAGAAGAAGGGGAAGAAACCCAGGTCAAATACACAGAAAATATTTTCAACAAAATCACAGAAATTTTTCTTAACCTAAAGAAGGAGGTGCCTATCCAAGGTAAAAGAAGCATACAGAACATAGACTGGATGAGAAAAAAAAATTCTCCATGACACACAGTAACCAAAATACTAAATATACAGAAGAAAGAATATAAAAAGCTAGAAGGGAAAAGTGACCAAGTAAAATATAAAGACAGAACCATTAGAATAAAACTTGACTATTCAATAGAGAATCTAAAAGTTAGAGGGACTCAGACAAACTCTTAAGGGACTAGACAGACTATAATACCCAGCAAAACTTTAAAATCACAAGAAATAATTCAATAGCAAAAAAGACATTCCGCAATAAAACAAAATTTAAGCAGCATCTATTATCTATAAACCCAGCTCTTCAAAAGACACTAGAAAAACTTTCAACCTGAAGAAGTTAATCACACTGACAAAAGCATAAAGAATATAAAATCTCAAACCAGCAAATGCCGGGGGTGGGGGTGGCGGGGGGGGACCCCAACCCACACTACAACAAAATAACAGGAATCAACAAACTCTGCTCATTAATAACTCTCAATATCAGTGGCTTCAATTCTCCCAATAAAGGCACAGAGGAATAGACCAGATTAAAAAAAAAAAAAAAAAAAAAAAAAACCAAACAAACCCAGGACCATTCCCTTTGCTTCAAGAAATATATACCTTAACATCAAAGACAGACAACAGCTCAGGGTAAAAGGATGAGAAGATATTCCAAGCAAATGGATCCAAGAGACTTTACAAACTCACAGAAAGTTGACAACCAACTACTGAATGAAAAATGGGCCAAGACAGAAATTAAAAACATTTTAGAATTGAATGAAAATGAAAATACAACATACCCAAACTTATGGGACACAATGAAGGCAATTTTAAGAGGTAAGTTCATAGCACTAAATGACTATATTAAAAAATTATAGAGATGCCGGGCAGTGGTGGCTCACGCCTTTAATCCCAGCACTTGGGAGGCAGAGGCAGGCGGATTTCTGAGTTCGAGGCCAGCCTGGTCTACAGAGTGAGTTCCAGGACAGCCAGGGCTACACAGAGAAACCCTGTCTTGAAAAACAAAAAACAAACAACAACAACAAAAAAGTAGAGATCTCATATTATTAACTGTAACAGCATATCCGGAAGCTCTAGAACAAGAAGGAATAATATCCAAAAGGAGTAGATGGCAAGAAGTAATCAACCTCAGGGCTGAAATTAATAACATAAATAAAATAAATAAAAACAAATAAAAATACAGTACAAAAGAAAATGAATGAAACTAAATGAACTAAAAGGCAGAGAGAGGATATGAAAAGCAGGACATAACAGCAAATATCAAGGAAATGCAGAGAATTATATGCCATACTTTAAAACCTATATTCTACAAAATTGGAAAAATATTTTAATGAAAAAATTTGATATATAATATCAAAGTAAATCAAGATCAGATAAACAGTTTAAACAAACATATAAACCATAGTGTAATAGATGCAGTCATTAAAATCTCCTCCCCCCCCCCAAAAAAACCATCCCAGAACCCAATGGTTTTAGCACAAAATTCTACCAGACTTTCAAGAAAGAGTTAATACCAATACTCTCTTCAAATTCATGAGGCTACAGTTACCCAGATACGTAAGCCACATAAAGACCCAACAAAGAATATTGCAGCCCAGCTTCCCTTATGAACATGCAAAGTTTCTCAAAAAAATACTTGCAAACCAAATTAAAAAACCTATCAAAAGGACTAGCTACCATGATCATGTAGGCTTCATCCCAGAGGGGTATAGGAATGGTTCAACATAAAACCACATGATCATCTCATTAGACGCAGAAAAGGCCTTTGAGAAAATCCAATACCCTTTCATGGTAAAACTCCCGAAGAGTCTAGAGATACAAGGGACATACCTCAACATAAAACGGGTGATTTATAGCAAGCCCACAGCCAATGTCAACCTAAACGGAGAGAAACTCAAAACATTGCTACTAAAATCAGGAACAAGACAAGGCTGTCCACACTCTCCTTACCTATTCAGAACAGACACTACATGAAGTCTTAGCTAGAGCCATTAGACAACTGAAGGAGATCAAGGGGATACAAACAGGAAGGAAGGAAGTGAAAGCATCTTTATTTGCAGATGATATGATAATATATATAAATGACCTTAAAAATTCCTCCCAGAAACTGCTATAGCTGACACTTTCAGCAAAGTAGCAGGATACAAAATTAACACAATCATCGATCACAGCACACAGGGGTCTTCATGTACTTGGCTACAGGATCTTCATGTACTTGGCTACATGCTTACAAAATTCTATTGCAAATGCTTCTGAAGATCTCAGCATTTTATCTCAAGGTATTCTTGTTGTTTCCTAAGACTAACACAGCCTATGTATCACAGGAAGACAATGGAGGATCTAGAAGTAAGACATGTGGGAAATGAGGATGCTGCTGAGGAAAGGGTCTGGGTCCAAGAGCCAGTTATGAGCTTGAACTGAGAGCATTTCAACTCACCTTCCTGGAGGCCTGGCACCAGCTTGTAAACAATGTCCTGCATGGTTCTGTCATGACTGCAAAAGAGAAGGGGGAGTCATCAACCAATGTAAATACTGTAATTATTTAAATATTTAACAACCCAAGGTTGGATTTTCCTTCCAGTTTGCAATGAAAAAAATGCACTAAAATATATCCAGGACTTGAATTGATAAATCATTTAATTTAGGTTCCAGCTATTTGGGATGAGAAGGTCACTGGGAACAGTGCCCCGACCCCCAGTCTGTTGGACAAAGGGTTAGGCTCAACTTGTTGGACATAGGCTAACACAAAAGTGCAGAACTACTTTATCTACATATGGTCCTATTATAGTTTGCTACTTTTAAGCATTCAGTATAATTATGTCAATTATATAATTATATTCTTGATTAAAGTGTTAGAGAATTTCCTAATTTTCAAAAGATTTTAACTTCTAATCCTCACTCTATAAGCCTATATGACTCTTATATTACACTTCAACAAATGCACAAGAATCCAGGCAGCCCGGGCTCAGTCCCGGGCAAGCTATCTAACATCACTCACTGCATACACCAACTTGTGGGAGCTCTTGGCTATGAAGCCCAACTACATACTGTATGAGAGTCATCGAGCTCCAACCCTCCTTGTCACTATCCACACAAAGAAATACGGTCCACACCTAGACCAGGATGCACGCACACAGGTGCAAATGTGGACTTCGTAGACTGGAGACCGTGCTGATTGGTTTTTACCAACTTGGCACAAACTAGGATCACCTGGGAGGAGGGAATCTCAATTGAGGAACTGCCCCCATCAGACTGGATGGATCTGTGGCCATGGGTGGTGCTGGGATCTTAATTAGTGATTGATATTGGAGAGCCCAACTTACTGTATGTAGTATCAGCCCTAAGCAGGTGATCAAAAATTGTATAAGGAAACAGGGTGAGCAGGCCACGGGGAATAAGCCAGTAAGTGCCTTTTCTCTATGGTTCTACTTCAGTTCTTGCCCTGATTCTTACAGTGAAGAAATGATACCTGGAAGTATAAGCCAAATAACTCTCTCCTTCCCCAGACTGGTTTTGGTTAGTATTTTACCACAGCAACAGAGAAGCAAAGTATGACAGGACCCTCCATGCATTTGATTACCACCTAGCTACCATGCCCACCTAGCTTTTGCTGGAGCTAACAGGTCAAGACCAGAACTCCAACACTTGGGTACCAGGCAATGACGCCAGGCTCTATCTACCTTGGGAGCCCAGCAAAAGGGCTAGAAAATGGGGCTAAGTGGAACACATAACACAGGGTACTTTTTGAATGAAAGGTTCTCAAAATGGAGCTGTTTCTTCAAAATGAACTCCTGTCTGACAGTGGTATTTTCAACATTCTCTACCACAGGCTTAGGCCATCTCTGCTAGTCCTGGTCGCCCTTCTTTCCACCCTAAATCCTGGAAGTAAACTGAAGCCAATAAAGCTGCTTTTACATAATACCAAAGGGCCCACAGGTGCTCTCACCTTGCCAGTAAGGAGAGAATCAGGCAAGAGGTGGGGGCAGGTGAAGCCAAGTCAGGAGCAGAGGAAGGCACCAGCAGAGGTATGACCCTAGACTATTTCAGATGAAACCCAGACATTGCCAGTGAGAGAGGGGCTACGAAAGTTGAAAGTTGGAGCATCAGCAATCAGCAGAATGCTTGCCTGCATTCACAAAGCTCCTGGTTTGATCCCCAGCATCCCATAAATGGGGTAGAGTAGAACGAACTTATAATCTCAGCACTTGCATAAAAGCTGGAGGATGACAAGTTCGAGGTTACACAAAACCCTGTATCAATTAAACCAGAGAGGCTAAGAGCCTCTCTTAGGTCAAGAGTTTATGGCAGGAAATAGCTGCTACCCGGCTCATAATGTAAGTCACAACACTCAGGTCAAGACGCCACCCTGCTGCCCTTACTTATCCAACTCCTGGTCCACTGCTGGGCTCCTCCCCCAGGTCTCTTCTGTGTCTGCATGGAAATCTAAGCTTCCATGAGAGGGTCTGCCCACAAGACAGCTCTTTTGTGTTCTGCCTTCCACAGGAAACTCCAGCAACCCTGCCTCCAATTTCCAAGCACAAGAAAGCCCCCTCACCATTTCCGTCAGCCGTTCAAATATGGAACCTGCCTCCGAGTGCTACAGAAGTGCACACCAGAAAGAAAGCAGGTGACACACCTTGTGCTGTTGCGAGGCATGTGAGGACAGAAAAAGCAGAACAGAGCCCTAAGACAGGTGGTATCACAAGGAAGTCCCAACAGAGAGCGGATGTATGGGAAGGCACAAAGCTTAGGCATAACTATGGTAGTGGGCTGAGGTGTGTCTGGAGACACCATGGTGACAGAATTAAAAACCCACCACCATACAGCACTGGCCAGAACATGAAGCACAGGAACTTGGTTCAAAAGCCAATGGGAATATGGACAGAAGTTTCCTAAATCAAATGTCATCTACCCACTCCACAGATGGGGCACTGGCAAAGACTCAGGACAATAACAAACACCAAGAGCTGCTAGACATTTCCATATGTCCACCACACAGGCTTTATGCAGATTGTGTGAAGAGATGATTTGGCAATGAAGTTAGGAACACAGAAAACACACTCTCATCTTGATACAGGAAGTTGAAACAGTGACATTGGTAGTGTTGTCTGGAAGCCTGTAGGGGCTTCCAAGGTCCAAGAACTCAACTTGTACTATTACTGCTCCCAGTTGGACATGTGACTTCAAGCTGGGCATCTCTTTCTTTTAGTTCATCTTCTCTCAGATGCCCTCATGCCATATGTATCTATGATTTCATTTCCTCCCGAGTGGCTCTTGAAGTCAGAAATTCCACTTATAGGCAGGCCCTTGCTTCTTTGGCTGAAGTTCCAGCCTAGAGGCAAATTACTACTATAAAGAAAGGTAGGTCTGGGGTCTCATTCACTTCAAAGTTTCAGTTTAAGAAAACTTATAAGATTCCACTTGTTCTCATGGTCCCCCAGGGCAGGTGCTGCTGGAGATCCACTGCCATGCCCTGGTCACCTGCAGTGTAGTATCTGAGGGCCAAGAACAAGGCGGCCACCAGCATGCAGATGTACAGACACCATGCTCTTACTCACCCGATGTACTGCAGTGGGTGGCTCTGATGGATCACGATCCTGCAGGTGGGGCAGGTGTTATTCTCCTCTAGGTACTTCACCAGGCAGCTCCTGCAGACTATCCAAAGGGAGAGGATGATAGCAACCAGAAGAAAGGTTCTGGTTGGTACCATGTCCAGCCAACTCCAAGATGGCTAAGAGGACACTTTCATAAACAACCTCTCTACATCGCTCCTGACCTTTGAAGGGGAGTGCCCTTGGAGTGTGCTGTGCCATTACCATCTGTGACACAGTCCTAGCTTAGGAACTAATGAGGAAGAAGCATCAAAGGGTGGTTAAGTCACTAAGTGGCAAGATCATGAGAATATAACTAATATTTAAAAAATCTGTATTTTGGCCTAAAAGTTGACAACACTGTCTTGCAAAACTAGGTAACATTCTGTGACTAACTAACACAAAATTGT
The DNA here is from genome assembly GCF_011762505.2 of Arvicanthis niloticus. NCBI lineage: Eukaryota > Metazoa > Chordata > Mammalia > Rodentia > Muridae > Arvicanthis > Arvicanthis niloticus. The sequence goes on from NC_047664.1 coordinate 2,057,122, forward strand.
ACCACCAATTTCTAACACGATTATCTCAGCCTAAAAATTCTTCAAAAGTGGAAAACATTTTCAAAAATGCAAAATGTATTGGATGGAAATTATATGTATTGTGAGTTTTTAACTTCATGAATTGCCTCTCAGTGGTCACTCAATGCTTTTTACAGATGTTCCATACAGAACATCTGTCTTCCAGTGAGAGAGAAAAAATAAGAAAAAAAATCTTAGGGGGCTGGAGAAATGGCTCGGTGGTTAAGAGCACTTAGGTGCTGTTGCAGAAGACCTAGGTTTGGTTTCTAGCACCCACATGATGGTTCACAATCGTTTGCAACTGTAGTTCCACAGGATCCAACACCTTCTTCTGGCTTCTGCCAGCATTGCAAGTATGTAGTGCATATATATACATGCAGGCTAAACACACAAAGATTAAAAAAACAAAAACCAAAAAACTAAAACAACAACACTCTACATAGGTCCAGACCTGACAGGCAGAATAAGTAACATGCAATGAGTACTGCACTGACCCTTGAAATCTCACAGATGTTTGATTGTTAAAAAGAAATTACTTCACCTGAACTCTGAGAGCACAAGCACTACCAGTGGCCAACTTGACAGGTCAACAACAAAAAAGGGTAGTTTTCCTGAGAGGAGAATCCACCCTCCAGGAAGTTACCCATAATATCCCTAGTTTAAGGAAAGCTTTCCAATCCCCACTCAAGATCTTTGTTCTTCTCCTGGCCCTGTAGCCCTCATGCCAGGCTAAAGCCCTAAGGAATGTATTAGAGCAGCCCCCACCCCATTCACCTCAGGGTAGAACTGGCCGTACTCACATGTGTGCAAACACTCAGTCACTGTGGTTGCGTCAATGAGGTAGCCGCTGCACAGGCGGCAGGTGATGTGGGCATTTATGTCCCAGAGTTTAATCTTCCTGGTCAACATCTTTGGCTTCTACAAGAGAAATACACTGATGTATTTAAGATAACTGTGATGACTAATCTGGGTTATCAAACTGACAACATCTGGAATTAAATAAAACCCAAGTGGCTGAGATATACCTGTAATTTTTTTTTTTCCTTAATTAAATCATTTGAAGTAGGAAGACCCAGTTTTAATCTGGATCTTTTGAGGTGAGAAGATCCATCTTTAATCCATATCTTTTGAGATGGGAAGATTACTCTGGGCCACAAAAAGATATGGAAGAAGAAAGCTGGCTCTTTGTCTGCTTGCTCTCGCTGGCAAGTCTGTCTCCTTGAGATGTCAGTGTGCACTGAAGACCAGCAGAGGCATCCAGCCCCACGGGCCATAAACAACTACTACATTCTTAGACTTTCTGTTGGGAGACAGCCATTGTTGAACTAGCTGGACGACAGCCTGTAATGAAATCCATTTCTTCCTCCTCCTCCTCCTCCTCCTTTTTCTCCTCCTTCTGTCTGTCTCTCTCTCTGTTGTTTCTCTAGAACTCTAATACACCAGGTATGTTCCCTTCCTAGCTTGCCTTTTGTCTATCCATAGATGTAATTATACTACTACATCCCAGCCTTTCTGTTGGGCACATGGCCCATCTCATCTCATCCTATCACTGAACAGTGACCTGCCTCAGACCTCAATGGTAAGTGAGGTTCGAACCTCAACTCAAGGGACTGCCACTAGCCACTACAGTGTCTACTAAGAAGATACAGAGCTCAAAAGAAAATTAGATAAGGTCCTGTGGATCCAACCTAATCACCAGCTACTTTGACCTGAATCTACCACATGGTAGATTGAGTATTACAGCTTTGAATATTACAGCTGATATCTGGGTCCAGTCCCACTTCAGAAATTTAGCCATCCTCATCTTTGCCCTTTTTGTGAGAGGAAACAGTTAAATGTCCACTCAATGCCCGAGGAAACTAATTTATAAAACATCTATCACTAAGTCACCACCTAGATCTTGCTTTGCACCAGTTGCCTTTTAGACACTATTATACTCAGCGCTGAGCAAGCGTGGCCAAATAGCCCCAACAAAGTCCACTTTGATCATAGTACCACTTCTAACCAACCATGCACCTCTCCTAGGCAACTGACGGATCAATACTGGACACCTACCCAACCCTGAATTAACAGTACTCTAGAGAGTATGTACAGAATATAAAGAGGGCCACATTCTTCACTCATGAGACAGAGCCCAGACCTCCCTCCCCTAGGTGGCAGGGCCCCTTGGAGGAATCCCAGACCTCACCTCCTCTGGATGTCTCCGTGTCCTTCCTCACTCGGTGGCATGGAGGCTTCAGGCCACCAAGCGGATGCGATGACCCCTCCTTACTCTGAATTCTGGCTGGCTTCTGCACCTTCCTTCTGTCCCCTGTTCCTTTTCCATTTTCTAGCACAAAGACAGTGCTGTTATTTCAAAGTACCCTGACAGCAGTCCTGCACACAATCCCACACTAAACTCTTACTACTACATCTCAGATAGGTTCTACATATTAACTCGTGGACAGAGCCCACTGGGAATGCTGGAGGACAATCAGGAAGCACAAATAACTCCAATAATAGTTGCTAGAGAACAAACTTCAAGGAAATATGAGGTGCCCACCATATTGAGTCCCAGGCAGCCAGAAAGGAAGACCAGCTTCAGCGGCACTTACCTGTGAATGACAGTCTGGAATCGGGGCTACATTGTGAAGCCTGTGGAGAAGCAGAGAGCTGTCACCGTGAGAGGACCTTCTACCCTCACTTCTACCTCAACTTCTCAACTGTCTCAACTTCTACCCTCTAGCAACTCTCAAGGACTGTTTGGTTAAACATGTCTGCTTATTTACTTGCTTTAAGTCATCAAGTGAGAATGATAGTAAAGACACCTCAGTGGAGACACTACCAGATTCCTGGCCTAATCCAGAGCAAACACATAGCTAATGGCATGAGGGAAAGAGAAGACGGCTCCAGTAATAGCTCTAGGGCCCGGGGCAGGATGGGTATCTATAGAAGCTCCAGGTATCAGTGGGTTTCAGGGCGACCTGAGAAACCTCACAAGGGTGATAAGCAGCACTTTGCTTACTTAATTTGACACCTGCAATGTCCACATCCTCACTTCCAGACTAAGCCATTCTCTCTCCCAATCACAGACTTGCCACCTACTCGGTGACTATGTCCTGGGACCATGTGAGCACTGTATCATGCCAGGGTCAGTGGGCTAAGGCAAATGAGTCAGGTATTCAAGCCAGGTATGGAGATGGGCAGCAGCTAGAGAAATCCTGATACAGTGATCTGGGACCTCCCAAGAATAACTATGCAGGTACTCTGCTTCTTGACTAAGGTGCTCTGAGGGGTCCCAGGATCCTGGCTGTGGATTCCTTAGTACCAATCTTGAGTTCAGGGGTTTTTCCATGTGTGAACAGGTAGTGCTGGTGAACAGCTTGGTAAGTTGCCTATAGTCTTAATTAGAACAATACCAAGATTGCAGGTATTTGTAGTTTAAGGACTAATTACATACAACCTGGAGGCGGGTACCCTAACATGTGCTTAAATGAACTTTGTCTTAAATACAACTCAGATAATTTCACCTTTAAAATACTTTCCAAAACTTCATTTTTAAGAATTATTTATTTGTGCATGCACATACATACACCAGTCTGTCTGTGGGAATGTAGGTGGTGTGTACAGGTGCCTACAGAGGCCAGAAGAGAGAACTGAGTGCCCTGAAGCTGAAATTACAGGCCGTTGTGAACTGCTTGATGGGGTACTAAGAAGGGTCCCTGGGAGAACAAGGCCTTCTCTCCAGCCTCAGAACTGCATTTGTTTACTGACTAATAAACCCAGAAGACTTGTACAAAATGAGGATGGGAAATGGGAAGGTAGGAAGGAGTACGTATGTCCTATCAAATAAGCCAAGGGAGGGTTGACAGATGTATCAGAAACATTTAGTGGAAGAAGGGAAGTCAACTCAAGGCCAGGTCTGTCTTAAACTAGTCCCTGCCTCGTATGGAGCCCACCAACCACTTGAAACTGCTGTCCCTTGAAACGTGGCGGCTCCTGTGACAGAAGAACCAGCGTGTATCACTCACTGCTCTGAAATAGGCTCCACTATGTAGTCCTGCCCTAAGACTCCCTGTGGACCCCAGGCTGACTTTACAGTTGCAGTGATTCTCTTGCTTCAGCCTCCCAAGTCTTGGGCTTAAGTATAAGCCACTACACCTGGCTTTCTAATCCTATTTAATTCCAGTCACTGAAGTTGTGTGCCATCAGACCTGGTTTACATGTAGTTTTTTAAAATGACATTTGGATGAAATGAATAAATTCCAAGGAGGGAAAACTAAACTGAGACTAGTAAGGAAAACCAAAAATATTTTCTATTATGGGAACTGAATAAATAGTCACAAAAATTTCTTCAATTAAAACTCTGGCTCTGTAAGCCTACCATATCTGAGAGCAAATCACCCTTTCAGCTGGTAAACGTATTTAGAGCTGAACACACTTTGTCTATCCTGCACCAGGTCCTGAGTACAGATTCCTAGAACCATCCTGCACAGCTAAAGAAGAGATCTCTAACTCCCTTTATGAAACGAACTACTAGCCATACACCAAACTCAAGCAAGATGAGATCTGGAAGGAAACTAACAGACCTGCCTGACCCTAAGCAGAGCATCTGCCACCCTCATCAATCAGTATACAAAGGGAGAGTCACTCGGGACCAAGTTAGGTATATCCCAGGAATACAGGTAGGCAACAGTATGAGGAAACACATCCCTTACGCCAAAGGGTAAAGGTAGAATAACGTATACTCTTCCCAAAGACATGTAAAAATGATTTGATAAATCACCCAACGTTATCTTCAGAAATCCTAAACGACTGTAAGGAGTCAACCCTATTGAAGGAGACACTAGCACATGACTGCTCAAGAACTCAGACTGAACAATCACAGCTCCACGCAGTCTCAGGTGGAGGTGACCAGGACGCCCATCAGCAGGCAGCCCATGAGAAGTTAGGCCCTCAGCATTTAGGAAAACGTTGCTCCCAGCTGTACAGGGCTCCTTGAAGAAGAAAACTGCACACAAGGAACTTAACATGTCATTCTCATGGGTCTCAGGAAAAGGCCTTGAGTCCCCACTACACAATAAAATGATGAAAAAAGCATCTTAAATTTTAAAACAAGTGACAGACATACTCCTAGTGGTAGGGTGACACTGGATCACAATTACTCATAATCCCTCTAGGAAGCTAACATTCAAAAGAGTATGTGATGCCATGTTCATATGCTGAGTAGGTCAGGGGTATTCCTTTTTCTAATTAATGACATGACTGAGTTATGTGACTCTGTTATGAACCGAGAAGCACATGTCTACAACACATTAGGATTATAATGGGACCAGGGCTTGGCAAACTCAAATTCTCAAGATGGAGTGGTGTTGCTGCTCTGCTTACTATCACAGGGCCAGCCATGCCCAAACTACTACTCGGGTTTTTAGAGAGAAACTTTGCCCACTTCTGCTCTAAGTGATGAAAAGAGATTCACTAAGGAGAAAGTCCAAATTAAGTGAATTTCAGCTGATCAACTTTATTACTAAGCAGGAATATAAATTAAAAACCCAGTGAGACTTACTTGGAGACAATGGAGTGCACTGGTGAGCAGTGGGCCATGTACCAGGTGCCATGAATGTACAGCACCAGGGGAAGGCTGACATTCTGTGGTAAGGCAGCAGATACACTCTGCCAAACTCTTTTCTGGAGGCTCCAGTACTCAAAAAACAGCTAAGTCTCAGTACCCCTACCATATCCATGTGGCTAAATGGCCTGCCTGGTGCCCGCCAAGTCTTCTAAGAATCACCTATTTTTGTTGCTGGCTACACTGCACATCATCAAATCTGTGGTTACAAGAACAGACAAGCATGAGGACATGGCAAACCATAACAACAGTGGGGTAGAAAGTACTATGCAGGAGGGCAGGCAGACAGGCTGGTTACTAGTCTTCATCTACCACAGAGTGGGAGCTGTGTGCTATATTCCTAAAGACTCACATGTCCTGTGCACACTTATGAATAAGGAGATGGGAGTACAGGGGATTCATATTTCTACAAGCAAGTAGAATAGAGTCCCTGCTATGGCAGGCCTGGGCCCAGACACTTCTCCCCACTCTGCACATGGCCTAGCTTGTAGATTCCACCCAACAGCCTTCCCAGGGCTGGGGTCCATATGTCCTTACTTTAGTTAAGACCTAGTTGTCACAGAATCTCAATGTATCTCAGCTTTGTGATATGCAGAAATTTGGATGATAATTAAAGCTAAAAAATATGGTCCATAAGATAGTTCTACACATAAAGTACTACATATGCCTGCTGCCAAGCCTGAATGGCATGAACTTGATCCTTGGGACCTACCCTGCAGGAGAAAACCAATTCTCAAAAGCTGTCTTCCAACCTCCACTCACCTGCTTTAGCATGCCTGTGGCCACCACAGCCCACACAAATGCATGCACTACAAAATAAATAACTAAAATTGTTAAAAAGTTTTTTAAGTTGGAAAAACTGGCTAGAGACGCCTCTAGTAGTAAAAGCACTCCACAGAGCCAAGGCGCGGCGGACAAGCCTTTGACCCCAGTGCTTGGGAGGTGTCGGCAGGAAAATCACAGGATCAAGGTCATCCTCAACTGTATGAGTCCGACACCACTCTGTGTTACAAAAGACCCTGTTTTTTTTTTTTTTTTTTTTAAAAAAAAAAAAAGGGAACGAAGGGAGAGGGGGAGGGAGGGAGGGAGGGAGGTGTCCTCATTAAAATCAGTAACACAAGCTGTCTCTCCTAGGGATAAGATCTAGATGAAGTCACCATCAGATCTATGTCTTGGGTACCACTGATCTGATCAGATTCCAAACTGGTCTTCTAAACAGTCCTGGCCTAATACGTATTAATGAAGATAGTGTAACATTTTCAATACAAATAGTTTCTAACAACTAAAAAACATAAAAAAACGAGTCTGCCGAACAAGGCAGTTACAAACGTTCAGCTGCTGACAGCTGTCTTCCCATCTTATTTCAAAGGGCACCTCTTTCTGCTCTATGACCTGTTCACAACATGTTCAGTATGCCCTGTGTTGACAGACCTCTTTCCTTCTGTGGTAGCCGATTATTATTACTGGTATAGCTCCTACATCCAAGACTTCTTGCCTGCCCTCCTTGCTTCTTCAGTCTCTTCCAGAACTTCCAAATATCTGTGGAAGTCTTGCAGAGATCCCTCCCATGGTTAACAGATGGAACATTCATTATCCTTCATTTAATACAGAGTAGCTAGCCCTTGGCAGGTAGTTAGTTTCCCAAACAGATTAGAACTTTCCCAGCTTTGTGCTGAGCTTGAACACTGTACCCTCTGAGACACCCACAGTTATATGCCATTCAATCTGTGCTGAAACTATGACTTCCTTATGGTACTCCACCATAAGTGCTTATACTATCAGTCTCTAGCCACAACCATTGGCTTTGGGGGGGTAAGTATAATCTCCAATGTGTCACCAGTGATGCTGAGGACAGAAGCCTGTCCAGAACTATGATTTCATCAACATGCCTTGTTTTTGGCTAACTGTGTGAAGGCATTTCACCTTACAAAAACCAGCCAGCAGGGGAATAAGTCACTAGCCACTCACCACATGTATGGTGGCCATGGGTTGCTGACATATGTCACAAAGCAGAAATACTCCAACCTGAAACGTTTTACTCCAAGGTCTACCACTCTGAGGATGTCAGAAAACTCAACATCAGAATGTATATATCAGAATGTATAAGAACAGACATCAATCAAATGTTAGACCTCCTTGAGTGTCAGGACAAAGCATAGCAACAAAGCCCCAGACTTCCCTGGGTTGTATCAGGATGGGGATCAACCTAGCACCAGACCCCAGGGATCTATTCCTTATGACAACTGTAAAATCCTGGGAGTAACTGTTTATGGGATATGCTTAAGTCCTCCACCCTGCAGGGGAAGGGGGGGGGGTGGTTGTGGGATGGAAACCAGGTCTGCTTCTGCTTTAAGCTAAGTGTTCCTCCTCACTTCCTGCAAGAGGTGGCCTACCATCTGAAGTTGCTCTTTGATACTTCAATGACAAAAGAAGTATGAAAGATAAAGATACTATCAATAGAAAACTGTCCTGCAAGTGGGCATGGGGCCCTGTCCCAGACTGCAGGCTGCTGCCACAGAGCACCACAACAAAAGGCAACCTAAGTTTACTCCTCAGGACTGACATCTGCGTTACAGCAGAGTGTGTAGCTTGTTCGGGCCTAATGCCAAGTCCTCTGGGGCAAAAAGGATGGAAGAGCTCTCAGGATTTTTGATAATGCACTTATTCTGTCTTTGAGGACGGAGCCTCCCTAGAAAGATCACTTCTCATGCAGTGATTTGTGATTACAACTTCAACCTAAAAATCTGGGAGAAATTAAAACAACACTGGGACCATAGCAGATGCCCACTGCTTATAATTCTTGCATTTGTGCTCCATTAGAATTTTTTGTTTGAATTTGTTGTTGTTGTTTACTTTGGCAAGCACGTAGATTAAAAAGCAAAAGGTGGCTGGTGAGATGACTCAGGGTGCAAAGGTGCTTGCCACCAAGCCTGATGGCATTAAAGTTTAGTTCCCGGAACCCACATAAAGAAGGCAGAAGAAAACAAGACTCCACAAAGTTATCTTCTAACACTCAGATGTGTTCAATGTTTCTGCATTCAGAAACATACACATAATTATAAATTTTTTTTTAAAAAGTAAAAGTCCTTAAGTAAGGACACTTGTGGTATGTGTGGCTTGACCTCCATTCCTGGTTTGTAGAGCCTGGTTTGTAGAGGACTTTAACAACCAAGCTGACATATTCTCAGTCTAAAGCCACAAAAGCCTCTGCTTATGATTTGCTGTAGGCGAGAGTTTGTTTAGACCCTAATACAGGCCAAGCCCTACCTGGAACCGGTTCACAAAGTCACTATAAACTCCCAAATTCCCCATGTGACCTAAGGGCCTCCATTAGGCCTTATGATAACCACACAGAACTCACAGGTCCTAGTAAGTCCCATTGTACCACAAGAGCCAGGAAACCCACACAGCATCCACGGGCCTTCTACCCACAGGCACCTGTACATCCTACAGGACCCCATGAAGTCCAATGAGACCGGCACAGGACTTAGGGGTTGATCAGAGGCTTCGGGAAAGTCTATAAACATAGCCTCATCATCTATATGTTTTTTACTGTAGAATTTACTGCTAAAATAGCAAAGTCTAGCAAAGATCAATGAACTTTCAGAAAAAGTCGGATTATCCTCTATTCCTGAGGTCCAACTAAGGACCCGAGTTTCTCTGTAATACAACACACTGCCAACAATAGGCTGATGGAGACAGCGTCTCCAGCAAGTGCTGCTCCTATCAGTGGGACTTCGCTCAATTCAGTGGATAGTCTACAACAACAAAAGTGGGTTATGCTTATTACTACTGAAAGGTATGTCACAGAAAAAGAATGTTTTCTTGTTTTTAAAGGGTTCGTGTATCGTTGCGACTGACTAATATGTTTATTTTCTGAAGCAGGGTTACACTATGTTGCCCAAGCTGGTCTCCAATTTCTGAGCTCTAAAGATCTTGTTTCAGTCTCATGAGCAGTAGCAAGGATTATAGGCATATATTACTAACTAAATTTTTTGATAATCAACTCAGAACTAATGAACAGTTCCAGTTTTTGAAGCATAATGTACTGGGCAGCATTCTTGCATTATGAACAGTAAGATTGTGAGGGCATCAACAGACAACAGGAAACTGACCTTCAACATCAATGTATTTTGTAAGTAAAGAAAAATTACATCTTCAACTTTAAATCCAATTTGAACATCAAACAAACAAGGCAGCAAATCATAAAAAAGGTCAAAGAATAACACAGACCCAAACAAACTTGTGCAACCTCCCAAGTCCAGAGATGATAGGGAGGTGGCCACCAGGGGCAAGAGTATCCAGGATGACCTTGGATAATAAGTACTCTGATTCATCTTCCACTCCTATACCAGACTGGGCTGGGGAGGAAGGGCTCCTGTCTGCAGGAGATCTCTAAGCATAGTATTCCCACAAGGAACAGATGTTCAGAACCTCATATCTTATATTTTGAAAAAGTCACTTATAACCTAGTGCATGAGGCCCAATGTACCAGGAAAGACACCTTCTCCATATTATTTAAGATGGTTAAAAAAAAAAAAATCTATAGGGTTGGCTTATAATTTCTTTCAGAATAACAGGCCACAGCTCTTAGAATACCAGAAAACCCTCACTCAGAGGTTAGATGCCATGATTCTATACCCTACTTTATCCACAGGGGTCTGTTTGCTAGAGCATTCCAAATAGTACGTTAACTACCAGGAACATTTTCTGTTTATAACAGTTGCCTCTTAAATAGGATACCTGCATCATCACAGTCATCTGAACTTTTACAGTAACATCAAAAGAACCTGATATACCTTATTTAGAGGCTTCATTCCAACACATCACCCTATACACAACAATTTTTTCTGAGATAGGATCTAACTCTTTAGCCCAAACCGGCCTGGAATTCACTATTGTAGTACAGGTTTGCCTCAAACTCACTGTACTCCTCCTGTCTCAGCTCCTAAGTGCTGGGATTACAGGTATGAGCCACCATGTTTGAATCTACACATAACTCTTAATTTGTTTATGAAATTTTCTAGAATATGGGTCACATGATACTTAAAACTTGATAAATGCCTGGCTAACAACAATACTGCAGAGCCTTCTACTGGCCTACCTAGTACCCTGACTAGGGAAACTGGCCAGAAAACCTCAAAGGTCAGGCATGGGCTCGTCGCCTTCTACCAGAACCAATATCTGACTTAAGGCACTATATTCTAAGGTAGTCTGTCGTACAACAACATATAAATAATATGCCCCTTCAACACTATTCTGTGTTTAAAAGTCCAAGCATAGGAAAATGAAGTCACCATCAAGCCTAAACAAATGCTCAGTTCTTTTCTAAAACTTCACACAGCAAAATACAATAAAGGGCACAGCAAAAGAAAAAACAAACCAGAGGTAAGCTCTGCGTACAAGGCTCCCGAGTGTAAGGACACTTGGCAAATACAACTTTCCACTTTGAACACAACTCAGTTGACACCCATGCTAAGAAACCTAGACTTGTTCTCCCCTGAGAAACAAACCGTGAAGTGGCTCAAAATGAAACATGGAACTGGCCAGCTCAAATATCTCTTAGGAATCCAAACAGCCCAGAGTTTAGACTTGCCCAGTCTCTAGCACTTTTAAGAACAGCCTGACAGAGCAGAGCTTACACAGAGCAACACACTCATTGTTGGCCACCCCAGGTCTGTGTGGGAGCTAAGCCACTCTAAAATCCCCTTGCTTTCTCATCTTGACACATACCAGGTTTTCAGTGAACATCTCAGTACCTGCCCTACTGTCTCCCACAACAGTAGAAACACACCTCACTCTTTAGGGAAACATTGTTCTTGCTGACAGACTGACTTGGAAGATTTCAGAGAAACAAAAACTCCTTTCTAGGGGTGAAACAGGAGTGTGGGTACTAGGTGTTCATCTATTCAACAGCCCCTCAGGCCTCTGCTCACTGACCCCACCTTGCTACTTGTCCAGTAGCCTTGGCATGCCTCCTACCCACTGGACACCTACCCTCTAGCCTCTCAACACCACACCCTCATGACCTGCTGGGGAAAGAGGAGGGAAGGTGAAGGTCCAGGCACTGACCTGGGGCCAAGACTAGGGAAAGGAACAGTCCTGTAGGAGCTGGGGAGAGCAGGCAAGAGGCAGCTCTCCCTTGATACCCTGAGTCCTTGGAGCCCAGCCGAGCTACGACTTTGCCTTGCAACTGTCCTAAGATCCTCACCCACTCTGTAACATCAGGGAGCTAGAAGACCTGTAGAAAGTGCAAGTGTAGGAACCCTTGGCTCAGATAACTCAGGAACCCACATGTAAGCACTTCATAGCAAAGATCCAGTGTGGGCTGGGCAGATCTAAACCACCCGACGCCTAGTAATCTTTTCAGCAAAGTTTGGGGGTGGATTTCTAGAGTCCCAGGCCATCCCTTCCTTAAAGTTCCAACTATTATCTATGTAATCCCTGAGGACCATCCTCATGGTTCAGCTCCAAGGCTTTCATTTTAAAGTGACCCACCGTTGGTCCTATGTGTCCTGAAGCCTGTCTATATTCTGAACTCTCCTCACAGTTCACCCTCAGGGCCCCAAACTGCTCAAAGGACTGCCATAGTGGTCCAGATTCCTTTGAGCCAGCCTTGATTTCCCAGCTCTCTACAGCCGATTTGTCCCTGAGTCCTGACCTTCCTATGGCCTTGTCCCAGCGCCCTGGCCCTCTGTGGGGTGGTCACAGACTCTTAACCCTCCGCTTGAGTTGGCCCATCTCAGTGATTCTGCCATTTTCTAGGTCCTCCCGGGTCCTGGGATCCATTCTTCCTCAATGACCTTTCCTAGAATCTTGTTAGGTCTCTTATACTGACCCTCTCCCAAGTGTCCATTCGAAGAGTCGAGGCTCTATCTGTCCTAGGGTCCCAGAACTATAGGAGATCTGCCCAGTTCTAGGGACGGTTCAGTGACTGGCCCTCAGTAATTCTGGCCTGGTCTGGGTCCTGCCTGGTCTGCGGTCCTGATCTCCCTGGATCCAGCCTGGCCCAGACTCCTGTTCTTCCGGGGGTTCTGTTCTCTGGAATCCTGCCTGGTGCTAGATCCTGCCGGACTGAGCTCCTTGTCTTCCCTAGGTCCTGTTCTCTCGGGGTCCAGACTGCTCGTAATCCACCTCGGCTCGGTGTTCTGCCTAGTCTAGGATTCTGCCCACCCCTGGTCCAGCCTGGTCCAGGGTCCAGCCTGGTGTAGGCTCTTCCCATGGTTCTGTCTAGTCCAGGTTCCTGTCCTCCCGGGATCCAGATTGTTCCGGGATCCAGCATGGCCCAGGGTTCTGCCCTCCCGGGGTCCAGACCTCCCAAGTCCTGGCCTTCTCGCAGGCTTTTAGGGTCCCGCCTCCCGGGCCTGCCGGAGGGCGCTGGGCTCGCAGCCTTCTGCGGACCGTGGGCCGAGGCCGCGGCCTGAGGAGCGGGCGCGCGGGCCAGGCCGGGCGGGGCGGGCTCACTGACCTGCGTCTCGGGCGGCGGGCGAGCGGGCGCACGCGGGGGCTCGCCGGGAGGGGGAGGGGGCGCCGCTCCCTCTGGGTCCCCCCCAAGAGGAGGAGAAAAAAGCCGTGCAGAGTTTAAAACAAAGAGGCGGAAATGCCCGAACCCAGCCGAGTGCAGAGTCGGGGGCGCCGCGTCTGGAGCATGCGCAGTGTGTGGCTCAGCTCCCACCTCGCAAACGAGAGAGGCGGGGCCTCTGGAAGGCGGAGCCTATAGGGGTGGGGTACAGGAGGGGCCAGAGGGCGCAGGCGCGTGCTGGCAGCAATTGACTCAGGAAGCTGGCGCTGCGAGACAGACAGGGTGGAGCTCGAGGGCGGGGTCACAAGGTGAGCGGTAGGTCAGGAGGCGTGGTCAGAAGCACAACCTGGAGAAACTCCGCCCAGCTGGAGAGCAGGACAAGGCTGACAGGCAACTGCATGGGTTGCAAACGAAACCGGAGCACCTGGACCACGGGTTTCTTCCCTCATAAGCCTTCTTACATTCTTGTCCTTTCTTGGAATCACTGTGGAGAGAGAGAGAGAGAGAGAGAGAGAGAGAGAGAGAGAGAGAGAGAGAGAGAGAGAGAGAGAGAGAGAGAGAGAGAGAGAGAGAGAGAGACACAGAGAGAGAGAGAGAGAGAGAGAGAGAGAGAGAGAGAGAGACCCTCTTCTGAACTTTCAGACCGTGGAAACCCACAGTTTGTCCATTTGTCCACTGTGCGTTGTGACCAGTTGGTCACTGGCAGAGGGCATAAACAGAGAAAAGGAAGTTTGTTCTTATTTATTTATTTATTTATTTAGTATTTTCGAGAAAGGGTTTCTCTGTGTTGCCCAGGCTGTCCTGGAACTCACTTTGTAGACCAGGCTGGCCTCGAACTAACATAGATCTGCCTCCCAAGTGTTGGGACTAAAGGAGTGCACTACGACGACTGGAAGTCTGTTCTTAGGAAACAAAGTGGTTGTGGCAGCTGTATGCTAGACAGGGGGTGGGACAAGGAAGGAGCTAGAAGCCCTCTAACAGTATTTGGAGAAGGGGCATGCAAAGAACCCAACAATGATATGTGTACAATGAAGTCAAAAGGGGCGACTTAAAAGTCTTGGTGGGGTCCTGTGGATGGTCCCTCGGAGGGAAGGCTCCCTGGGAAACAGAATGGGGACCCAGGAAGGCAATTATACTCTACGGAAGCCTGACAGCCTTTGGTATCACACAGAGGCTACTGATGAGGGAGAAGGTTGAGAGATAGTTCCAGAGTAATGGAGGATCTGGTGTTCGTATTAGACGTAGCAAAGAGGTCCTGTTGAGCAGACCATGAGCAGGCCTGGACTTAGGGCACAAATCCCAGGAAGTCATCTAACTTGACAGACAGCTAGACCCCTAAACCACTTGTCTTCAAGTGGGCTTTTCATGCCTTAGGTAAGACTATATTCAGATGTCATTCTAGGTCCAGGATCCAGACCTTGCTTCTGTGTCTAGCCATCGGGATGCCTTCAGGGAACTCTAGCTTTACACAGCCTCTGGTCTTTCCTGAAGGTTGTTGTCCACTTTAGGCCCCCACGTTCCAGCACTGAAGTCTTCTTCTAGCCAACAGCTGACACATTAGAATCCAGCTAAGTGTCCCTTCCCCAATCCTCACCCTGTATCCATAGGTGAGCAGATAGCTTTCAACTAGTATCATTGTATCTTTCCTTGCTCCCTGACCACTTTTAGCACAAAATAGTGGCTTTTATAAAGCATCAGTTGGGAAACATTTCCTTCTCAAAACCCTCCCAGGGGCTTTACCTAGAACAGAAACCAGAGGGTTTCTGGAGACTGGAAGAGACCTGAAATCATGTGACTGTCTTATTTAGTAATATACTAAGTTCACAGATACATTCAGCCAAGAAAATGAAGGAACCTGAAATTATGGTACTCAGTTTGATGACAGGGGACAGAATGCCTTCTTCCTTACTCCTGTCTCCAGCTAGCCTCTCTGGAGTACTTGGTACATCCTCTGTTCTCTGTAATAATCTTCTTCACATCTCACCAAGTAAGGCTGCTGGCTTAACACAGAACAGAATGAACTGACCCTATATTTCTTTTTTTTTAAATGTTTCAAAAGATTATTTTTATTTTATGCATATGGGTGTTTTGCCTGCATGCATGTCTGTGTACCACATGTGTGCAGCTTCCTTGGAGGCTGAAATAGAGTATTGCATCCCTAAAACTGAGTTACAGGCAATTGTTTTTAGCTGCCATGTGGAAATCAAACCCAGATCCTCTGGAAGAGCAGCTAGTGCTCTTATCTGCTGAGCCATCTCTCCAACCCCATGATTCCATACATCTATGCAAAGTTCTCTCTTAACTCTGTCAGGCTTTACCCTGCCTTTCAACAAATGCTTGACCCAGGGCTCCAAGACATTCGGGACTAAATTCAAGGTCTGTTAACTACCTCTGTAACCCCAGCAGTATTTGACTTAGCTATATTCTCCTCTTAGATTGATCTCTACCTGTCTTGAGAGAATCCCATAGCACCCGGGTAAAGGCGCAAAGCAGCCAGTTTCGAGAGAAGAGTAAAACTCCTCCCAAGTCCTGTCTTGAGGTTAGTTCCTCCTACTCCTTGATGTTCTTGTGCTCACTCGCAGATTTCATGGCTCTCCTGGTGCCTCTGGGCACACTAGGCACCTGCATCTCAAGGCCATGGTGGAGCAGCATTACCCACAGTGGCTGAAAGCACGGAAACTGGAGACTCAGCTCGAGCCCTTATTGCAAAATAGGCACGATTATACAAAAGCTGTATGAATCTCCCATCTAAACAACCAACACATTGGACAAATAAGCCAAATATAAATTTACAGACATGTCAGAAAGTCAGGTCTTGGGCCCAGAGGAAGAAGGAATAGTTGGGTGAATCTTAGGGGAAGCCAATAGACTTGCTTAGGTAAGAGCTGTAGATCTGCACAGTTCTTCAAAGCTCTCAGCTTAGCGTTGCTCAGCCTTCATGGAAACTTCATGGAAGAATTCGGGGAAAGGGATCCTGGAGTCCACCAGACAGGCATCACTAGGAAGCCTGGTGGTTTAGAGGTATCCAGAGGCTTCCAGCAGTAGGCTAAGCTAAAGTGACTGCTCTGTCCAGGAGGCCTGGATGGGACTGAAATTCTTGGGAACTTGGTCTTATCTGTAATATTGCTATGATAAAACACCGTGACCTAAAGGCACAGAAGTATTTACAACTGCATACAGTGAAAACTCTCTGGGAAAGGTGTGATGTCCACAACTAGTAGCACTGGTGGCTAGAGACACAAAAGAGAATTTTACCCTAGGGGAGAGAGCAGTCTCTCAAAATACACTGAGAAACAGCATTGGAGAGCCAAGTTGTATACAAAAGCAGTTCTGGACCTGCCAAGTAGATATGGAGCCCTGGCCACATCCGGTTGGTGATGGATCCGGGAAAGGCAGCTATGGTCTCTCCCTATGAGTGCAGCTCCAGGAGCTGCTGCTGGAAACCAAGCCAGATGGAACATATGTTGCAGCAGTCAGATGAGTGGGTCCTGTTTTGGCATCTAACGATATCAGAGATTTAAAGCCTATCTTAAGATAATATATAGTGATGGTGTTATGGTATATGTTTATATAATAATGGAGTTGTAGTTGTTTTTTAGGTGGCTTCAACTTATAAATAAATACTAAAATCCCATGGTGCAGGGGCGGGGGTGATATGGCCTCTGAGACTTCCTCAGGACAAGGTAGAGGAACAGAGAGGCAAGGGATATAGACAAATCAAGACTTGCCATTAATTGATCATTACTGGATCTCTCTCTCTCTCTCTCTCTCTCTCTCTCTCTCTCTCTCTCTCTCTCTTTCTCTCTCTCTCTCCCTTCTTCCCTCCCCTTCCCCTCCTCCTTTCTCTGTCTTTTTCCTTTCATGTCTTAGTTAGAGTTTTACTGCTGTGAACAGACACCATGACCAAGGCAACTCTTATAAGGACACTATTTAATTGGGACTGACTTACAGGTTTAGAGATTCAGTTCATTATCATCAAGGCAGGAATATGGCAGCATCCAGGCAGGCATGGTGCCGGGGGAGCTGAGAGTTCTAGATCTTCGTCTGCAGGCCTCTATGAGAAGACTGGCGTCCAGGCAGCTAGGTCCAGGGTCTTAATGCCCATGCCCACAGAGACACACCTACTTTAACAAGGCCACACCTTCTAATAGTGCCACTCCCTTTCCCAAGCATATACAAACCATCACACTTCATGACCCCTTGTCTTTTAACTTTCCACAATAAAAAAGTATAATAAGCCAGGTCTGGTAGCACAGGTCTATAATACATGAAGCCAGGACAAAGACAAGTTTAAGGCCAACTTAGGCAACTTAGTATGACCTTATCTCAAAATACAAAGTAAAAAGACAGCTGGGGATGTATCTAACTAGCAGAGCACGTGGTTAGTATGTATGAAGCCCGCGTTCAGTTCCCGGAAGTACAAAGCAAAATCCCAAGCAGGCCGCTGAGATGGCTCAGTGGATCAAGGTGTTTGCCACCAAGTCTGACATTAAATACCTAGGATCCAAATGACAGAAGGAAATAATGGAGCCCTGTAAGTTGTCCTTTGGCCTCCACATCTGTGCCATGGCATGCACATAACTATATGCACTCAAACAAAATAAAATAAAAATAAATTAAGCAAAGCACTATTAACGGCTAAGTTACAATTAAATATAGAGAAATTGAAAAGTAAAATATGTTGGGGTAGGCGTGGCCTTGTTGGAGTAGGTGTGTCACTGTGGGAATGGGCTTTAAAACCCTCCTCCTAGCTACCTGGAAGCCAGTCTTCTCCTAGCTGCCCGTGGAACAAGAGGTAGAGCTTTCAGCTCCTCCAGTGCCATGCCTGCCTAGATGCCAACATCCTTCCCACCACTGTGATAATTGACTGAACCTCTGAACCTGTAAGCAAGCCCCAGTTGAATGTTGTCCTTTATAAGAGTTGCTATGGTTGTGGTGTCTCTTCACAGCAATGGAATCCTAACTAAGACAACCCCCCCCCCCCGCGCAAAAAAGTAACACCCTAGACAGAAAACCATTGAAGAGAACACTTACAAATTGTGATAAAGCAGGCTGGAGAGTTGGCTCAGTGGTTAAGAGCACTGACTGTTCTTCCAGAGGTCCTGAGTTCAATTCCCAGAAACCATGTGGCTCACAACCATCTGTAGTGGGATTTGGTGCCCTCTTCTGGTGTGTCTGAAGACACCTACAGTGTATTCATATACATTAAATAAATAAATATATTTTTTAATTGTGATAAGGATGTTGAGGTGTTACTTTCCACAATTAATGGTTTCTGGTGGGGGTCCTCCTCCTTCTCCTTCTCTCCTCCTCTTCCTCCTCCTCCCCTTTCCCTTTCCCTTCTCCTCCTTCTTCTGAGAGGAGGTCACAAGGGTGGGGTTGGACCTGGAAGGACTGGGAAGTCAGTGTGACTGGGGTTCATGATGTGAAATTCCCAAATAATCAATAAAAATAGTATAAAAGAAAGAAAGAAAACAATGAGCTGTATCTAATAGATAATGTAGAATCCCACATGAAACAAATAGAAAGCATGTAGGATGGGTATTTTCAAGTGTATAGGGAGAATACAAGTATAAGCACTGACAAAGTAGTTTGTTCTTTTAGGTTGCTTTTTATTTTATGTATTATAGGTATTTTGTCTGCATGTATGTCTGTGCACCATGTGTATTCAGTTCCCTCAGAAGCTAAGAAGAACATGTTGGATACTTGGGAACTGGAGTTACAGATGGCATGAGTACTGGGAACCAAACCCAGTGTATTAGTCAGGATTCTCTAGAGGAACAGCACTAATAAAATGAAACTATGTATATGGGATTTATACATATATAGAGGCTGTGGCTCAGCTAGTCTAACAGTGGCTGTCTCTCCATGGAAAGTTCTAGAGCCCAGTAGTTGTTCAGGCCATGATGCACAAAGAAGCCTTGTCTCAAAAAAACAAAACAAAACAAAAGATAAACACGAGACTCTACAATCCCTCTCTTAGATACAGAACTAGGGGAAATGAAGACAAATGTAGACACAAAACCTATATATAAGTATTCAGAGTGGCAACATTTTCAGTGTTCCTAAAGTGGGAACATACCATGTATCAATCGATGAGTGAATGAGTGCCTGAGTGAATAGATACAATGTGGCATATACTTATAGTAAAATATTATTTGGCAATAGATGAAAAGTGGCTGCAACAATATAGATAAATCTGAAAGAGCTATGATGAGCAAAAGAAACCAGTCACACAAACGTGACAGAAGGCCACATATTACATGACTTTATTAAAATTAAACATTCAGAACAGACAAATCCATAGAAACAGAGACAGATACATGGTTGTCAAGAGTGACTGCATCTGTGAATGAGTGTTAGCATTCTTTGATGTGACAATACAAAACTATTTGGGTGGTAACTGCATTAAAATCTAAAATGTGTACATTTCATTTTTTATTTTTTAATTTTTTTAGGGTAGGGTTCTATGTAGTACAGGCTGCATAGAACCCTAACTCTCTAAGTGACTGAAGATGACCTTTTGAGCTACAGATTCTCTCACCTCTACATTCCAGGTGCTGGCACCATGCTCAGACCAACCTGTTTGCTTTAATTTTATCATTTTTTAATCACACACACACACACACACACACACACACACACACACACAAACACACACAGCCCACACACAGGGTATGTGTTGAGACCAAAGGACAACATCTTTCAGGAGATAGTTCTCTGTTTCTACATGACTGAGAAAGGGTCTTTCTTGTTTATGCTGCAGTGCTTACCTCAGGCTAGCTAGCATGTGAACCTCTATGCAATTCTTCTGTCTACTTCCCATATCACTCCAGAAGTGCTAGGATTACAGATCCCAACTCTGGATTTTTACCATGGGTTCTGGGACCAAACTCAGGTCTTCATGAACTTTTAGCCTATCTTGCTGGCTCTATCTAGGTACTTTAAATGGCTTTCATGTGAATTATATCTCAGTAGATCTGATTGATATATATATATATATATATATATATATATATATATATATGTGTGTGTGTGTGTGTGTGTGTGTGTGTGTGTGTGTGTAATATACATACATACACACACACACAAAAGAAACTACAAAATATTTAGAACTAATTTAAGATAATGAAATGTTGCCTATTTATTCCCATGGAAACAACAACAAAGTTAAAGAACACGCACACACCATACACACACAGCTTACTTTATACAGCCATAGCTTTGCTCACACAGCGAATTCAATACCCAGTACACATTAGATCCTTTTAGGAAGTCACTTTCCATGAACACCTCAGGCTGCTGCACAATCTCTGTCCTCACAATAGGGTAGTTTCATCCAGGTTAGGAATGTTTGTTTACTAGACTTTGGAACAATGAGGAGGAGAAGTTACCAGGGTTAAGGAGAGATTGCCCTTTCCCTCCTGGGACACAGAGGGCATAGATTTCAGAGTTATAAAACAGAGTTCATAGTTCCAGAGTTTGCCTCTGGAAGGGAGATAAAGAGGGGTACTTCAGTCGGGTTGGGGAATGGCAGACTTGTTCTAACCAGGATTCTCCTGAAATGTACCCCCAATGTATATGCAAGCATTATCAGGCCAGCTGAGGATCCATTGCAAAATCAGTTGCTTTTGCCTTAAGTACCAAGTGTTTTGTTTGTACCTAGGACTCTGTGTTCCCCATCATTCACACGTGTGAAAGAAGCTCTGGCAGCTAGCCGCGCTTATGGACAGTGAGAACCCAGACCCTCCAAGTTTCTTATTTTACATGTGCTCATTTGATGCCGCTACATCAGATGCTCTTTTTAAATAATTAAAAATTATGATCTTATTTATTTATTTTACGTGTAAGAGTGTTTTGCCTGTATGTATGTATGTGCATCATATGTATGCCTTGTGTTGGTTGAAAACAGAAGAGGCATTGTATACCCTGAAACTGAAATGGTTGTGAGCCATCATGGAAATGCTAGATACCAAACTAGAGCCCTGTGAAAAAGCAACATGTGCTCTTCACTGTAGAGCTGCCTCTCCAGCCCCTAAAGAGACACACTTTATATCTGCATGTTCTTGAAAACTAGAAGCCGCTGAACACATATAAACAGAAAAGCAGATAGTCACTTCTATATGCACAAAGGACAGACCCATCTCACATTACATACTAAAACCTAAAGGTTATGCAAGGATATGATACATTAACACAAACTAAATATGAGTTTCAGTCTAAGATAAATTCACAGTGTAAACATCAGATTTTATTACAGAAAGATACAGAAGCTGGAGGTATAGCTCCATAGTAGAGAGATTAGCATGGCCTGTACAAAGATCTGGGTTCAACCCTCATTAACACAAACACACAGAAAACCCAATACTATCTCACACCACACTTAAGCAGAAAATTCTTAATACTACACATAAAAATGAGAAAACCAAATACTTCACTTCTTTTTTTTTTAAAAAAATTTTTTTTCAAAAAGATTTATTTATTATGTATACACTAATCTGTCTGCATGTTTGTCTGCAGACCAGAAGAGGGCAACAGATCTCATTATAGGTGGTTTTGAGCCACCATGTTGTTGCTGGAAGTTGAACTCAGGACCTCTGGAAGAGCAGCCAGTACTCTTAACCTCTGACCCATCTCTCCAGCCCAAGATTTCACTTCTTTAAGAGACCGGTAGGTCTGTCTAGAGCCATGCAATCCTGGATGGGGGCTACAAGCTAGGCTACAGACACTTTCTGGCTTCCATTTTGGGGCTTCTAAGAGCTTTGGAGCTTGATGGGAAAGGGAAGATGTGGACATTTGGGGGACTTACTATAGGATCCAAATAGATGCCACATAACAGTGATCAGAGACCTTTCTCAAAAGGGAATCAAAAAGGATCATGTTCTAGCAATGGATCCCTTCCATGGCCACGAGGTTGTTGTCAGTTTGAGGTACCTGAGAGCCTGGATCCTGATTTGCTGACATGGTCCCTGCTGGGGGTGAGTATCCTGTGTGGTTTTCAAGCAGGTGAGTCCTGATTAGACTAGTGAGGCACAAGTGAGTCACTGGATAGATACAGCAGGAGGGAGGCATGCTGTTGGAACCAAATAGGTCTTGGGAGGCTCTACACAGCTGTATGTGGGTGCCCGACAGCCTGGGTCCTGGGAGGAATGTCCCTCAGCTGAAGGGTTTGTCTTTCCTCCACCCTTGTTTTACCAAGATACAGCCAGGCATTACCCAAACACTTGAAATACACAGAAGGAGCCCTTGCCTTCAACATCCCCAACACTCTCTGGGAAGAACAGATAAACATTAAGTAAATAACCAGGCAGGGCTCCTGGCTTCATCTCATCTCAGAGAGTATTATTCCTGATAGTATCCCAAAAATCAGCCTTTCCTCGTGCTCCAACTGTAGCAAATACTTAATTTTTGACAAGATACTATTTGGGGAAGACAAACTGGTCTAAGAATGTTGGTTTGTGGTGCTGGAAGAAATTTGAATTTGGCTTTAAATGGAGGGAAAGACACTGAACATAGATTTCACCATGACTAGGGGTTGAAAGATAAACCCCTGAAGATGACTACCAAGAAGATGCAGGCTTCCTTTTGTGATTGCCAAGGACACCTCCCACATGCGTTCTCTCTAAGGTGTGAGATGGTAACTTGTTGAGATTTAAGCAAAATGATTACATCGAATAGGAGAGTATAAAAAGTCACCATTTGCAAACAAATTCAGGGTCTATGTCACAGGGTTTCTTATAATTAAATTTGCCATGTTGAAATAATTGTAGATTCTCCACACACACACACACACACACACACACACACACACACACTCCCCCCCCACACACACATGGGGTGGGGTAGGGGGAGCACCTTTCTGTTGTTTCCTAAGGGTGGTAGCTCATAGGACACAAGGGTTGAACATCACAGCCTTGACAGGCCATTGGTGACCCACTCGTCTCCCTAAGCCTCTTTGGTTTGTTCTTGCTCTGTTATTTGTTTCTGAACTTAGCTTTACATGACTATATCCTACGTGTTCCCATGTGTGTCCACTTTCATGGCCACAGGAAGGATATCATCAGCATAACAAAGCCCCTACTGTTGCACCTTCACAATCCACCTTCTTCCACTCTACCCAGTCTCTGGGCCACTACTAATCTGTTCTCCAGTTCTAAAGTGCTGTCTTTACAAAAAAAAAAAATGTTATATAAATATTTTGTTGGTCTGTTTTTGGTTGCAGTGACAAAATGCCTGAGTCTGAGTAACTTTACAAAGAGAGAGCTTTCGTTTGGGACACAATGCTGGAGCTTCAAGTGTTTGCTATAGACAGGGTTTCTCTGTAGCCCTGGCTGTCCTGGAACTCTGTGGCCTGCACTGGCCTCGAACTCACAGAGATCCACCTACCTCTGCCTCCCAAGTGCTGGGATTAAAGGCATGCGCCACTACAGCTGGGCTGCTGAATATTATTTTTGACCATACTTAGATCATGACTATTATTTTTCATTTTGGTTAGTGGTAGAGTGTTTAGGAAGGCAGCTGTTGATTGTGCACCTATATTTCACTTGATAACTTTGTTGAACTCACCTACGTAGCACAAGTGCCCTAAGAGAGCGGATGGAGTCGGATCAAAGATGATTTGGAGATGTGGCAACACAGGAGGCAACTGTGGTGATGGTCCCATCTGGTGATGGGCTTAGATACTACCTAAACCGGACGCTGGTGACAGGCAGGTTCCCACCTAAAACTAGGGCCTTGAACATTAAAGCCTGAACTGCCCTCAGTCTCTCGGGTAGAATGTCAGGACATCAAAGTCCCCAGCCCAAAGCAGCTTCAGGCCATAGGAGGAGGGCATAGGGGTACAGCAGGTCTCCAAAGTGAACGTGAACTATGGCCTGAAAGATATGAAAGGAAAGGGCATCGAAAAGGGCAAGGACCGCAGGCCTTCTCGTGGCTCTCAGAGGGGGCTGCCCCTTTCAGGGCACCACCAGGCTTCCCTCATTTTCTCCTTACTGAACAGGACTTCACCTACCAATGGGGGAATCCATCTGACATGGACACAGCCCCACTAAGAACACACCAAAGGCTGGAACCACACAATTAGCTTGTTCAGACCCTTATGGTTGCCAGATGGTGCCATGCAATACTGAAGATAAACAGCAGGAATGCTGGAAGGTAGAGGCTAGCCTGGAAGGTAGAGGCCAGCCTAGGCTACACCTACACCAGTGAGACGCCTGCTCAAAACTCAAATCCCTAAGCCCAAGAAATAAACAAAAAGGAATAGTATTCCTGAGGGTGAGACCACCAGGATGTGCTTGAAGGAGAAAAAGCCTCCTCGCTGAGAGAAAGCCACCTCCTGTCCCTGCTTGGCCAGTCCCCCTATTCCTCCACGTCAGGGACTGTTCTCTCTCTACCTACCAGCTCTTCACTCATCCACACTAGTCTGAATAGGGCTTTTGGTACACTGGCCTTCTCTTGAACCAGCCAGGCCAAACACAGTGGCAAGTGTCACATAACTCTTGTCAACTGCTTTAGGCCAGGTGGTAAGGGCAAATTAAAGAGCCTTAAGCGGGACTGGAAGCTGCCTGCTCGAGAGCAAGAATGGTGTAACCAGGCTCAGCCTTTCCTGGCCTTCCGCCCTGCCTCTTTCTCCTTTAGGGGAGTCTAGTGACAGGCATGGATTAGAGGCTTTTGGAACTGTTCCCTGTCTCCTCCTCCAGGTTGGCCTCAGGACTTTGGTGGCTGTTTCTCAGGACTTCAGGAATTTGGAAGACCATTAAGGAAGTGCAGACTTTGCTGAAGTAGAGACCCATTTCCCGCACCTACCACCGCGGATGTGTTCCTAGTGCAGGCCACACACACTTGTATCCAAATTACCTCTTAAAAGGAATTTTTCTCCCTCTCGTTTCCACCTTGGCGGGTAATCTTGGCTTCTTTCACCAAACTTGTCCTTTGGGGCGGAGACTAACCAGATCATTCCGCCCCTGGGACAGCCTACCCACAGCCGCAGCACTTTGCAGCCTAATGCAAATAGGCGGCCTGCAGACACTAGAATGGCCGGGACTATGGATAGGCTGGAAGCTTGCAACAACCCGGAAACATCTGGGACCGCCGGAGACTCGTTGCCTGGTCCCCGAGTTTATGCGCGTCGCTGGGTCTTTCTGCTGGTGGTGAGCCTCCTGAGCTGCTCCAACGCGATGGTACAAGGGTGCTGGGGCGGGCAGGGCGGGGTCTTTCCAACAGCCCCAGCACCAAATTGTATTCGTTCAGTCACAGAAAACCGACTTTTCTTCTAGCTCGAGAAGTTGTAGAAAAAGGGGCAAATGCCTGTCCTGCCTGGTATGAATTAGCCAGGGAAACAGGTCTCTTAGGCTCGAGGGTCTCAGCCCTGCAACATGTTGCTTTCTCATAGTGTCTGTCCCTAGCCCCCAAATGCTGATGTCAGGGGCCCTCCGTCCTTCCCTCTTCATTCCATCAGGTGCAGTTGGACTGACTACACGTGATCCTCCTGAGGCACAGGTACACAGCATTTGAGTTTGAGTGGAGGGAGAATGTGGAGCTGCTACCATCTGCCTCTCAGAGGCAGCTCTTCAGCCCTGCACCTTTCTGGTGCTGGATCCCCCTAGTGCCTGTGAAGGAACTTAGGGTTACATGTGGCCACTCAGCTGGATAGCATTTGGGCCATACAGCAAACAGCTATGAATTGTAACAAATCCAGTTCAGACGGTGCCAAGCATGTGGGACCATGAAGCCCACTGGCCCCAGTGGAGACCCAGCCAGTTTGGTGACAATATCAGGTGTGGATGGTGTCCCTCCGTCCTTCTATGGGTTCGGTTGCTAACTGGCATTCCATGTGAACCAGAAGTAGGCTGATTTGTATGGCCTTTTCTTTTTCCCTGCTGTGCTGGTTGTGAAGAAACAGCTTTGAGTAAAGGTGTGAATACAAGTCATGAGCCTGGAGTATTCTAACTGTGGCAATATAGGAAACTTCCCTCCTGGTAGCTAGCTTTGCTGAGACTTGTTGCTATGGGCTGACTCGCAGGTCTGCTTTCTAACATTGGAAAACATAACTGGTTTGGGGTAGATGTCTGAAGACACAAAGAAATCTACTTTTACCTTTTGTAGATAAGGCAAGTTCCTGAGACACTTGGGTGATGTCCTGCTGTCCTTATGGAGAGAGAATATTACCCTAATACTATGAATTGTCACCGTCCTGGCTGGGTCCCCATTATGACCAGTGAGCTTCATGTTTAATCATGCTTCCTGGACTTTCTGATCATTTGTCTGTAGCTAGTGACTGGGTGCCAGGGCTCTGAGAGAGCAGCCTGAGCAGGCAGGCACAGCAGAACTTACGTGAGAACAAGAGATGGCCCAGTGTTTTGGATGGGAAGATCAGGAGCTAGGTCAGGGTGAGACTGAGAGCTGGTTGAAGGTATTCTCGTTTTCATTCTTGTACACTTAGATGGATGTATTTTTTTCTCCACCCATCTTACACATGCTAGAGGTCTCTCTGCCACTTTAATGTGGGTCACAGCCCTGGGAGGAGCAAGGACAACCCTGTGAGAGTTATGAGATTTTTCTTGTTCAACACAGCATTTTTTTTTTTTTTTTGTATACCTGGTCCCCTGTCTGCTCTATGATGCCAGGCAGAAGGCAGCTAGGCCTGTATCAGGGGCTCTCTAAGCCTGGGAGAGTCGTTCCTTGTGTTGTCCTGAGAATAAAGAAGGAAATGCAGTTGTTGCACAACCTTTGTGTTTACCAAGGCTTTGTGCTGGGGAAACCTGGGGCTCCGTTCAGCTCTGGAGGGTGTGACCCTCTGTCACAATCAGTAGGGTTCATCGGGAACTTTGATTTAGGACACACCCTTGTTGGGCCATATAACTATTCTCTCTATTGGTCTAAGCTTGATGACTCCTTCTCTCCACTCAGCTTCCCATACTTCTTCCAGAAAGACTTCCTCCATTCTGCACGCCAGGCTTCAGAGTCCCTATATTTTGTAGTGCCCAAGATGCGAGAGTATGTGCAGAGATTCCACTGATTCAGTCCCATCTCTAAAGAATCCTGACTCTGAACTCTTCTGTCCCTGGCTCTGTTTGCTTCTTCCTTGGTCCTCATGTATGTCCTGAGTCCCTAAGACTTCATTATCCATCTAGATGCCTGGCATGGAGTCGCCACCACACACCAAACCTTATAGTCTCCCCAAAATGTGTTCCTTATCCATCTTGTCTCAGCACGTTGTTCAAACATGAAAGTTGAAACCATGGCCACCATCTGCCCTGATTCTCATCTCTCCCTCTCTTACCCATGTGCTCCAGTACTGTGTCCTTAAGTGTTATGACTTACTCAGTGTCCTAGATATCTCACCCACTGAGATTCTGGCATCTCTGTCTTATTATTCACAGCCAACTCACAAGCTGCTCACTCTCCTCTGTCTGTCACCTTTAACACGGTGCCTCCCAGACAGTGGACACTAACCCTATTGATTGACTTCAGCTTCCTCAGAGAATCAAATCAGTCCTAATTAGATTCATGGCCCTGCAGCCCCTGGACAGGTTTTTGGCCTCTGTATCTGCCTCCAGGCTGGTTCATGGTCCACTGCTGGTTAGGCTGTAGTCCATGCCTGTCTGCTTTCCTGGTTTGTGTAACACAGTAACTGTGGCTCTCTAGCAGGACGACCCAGAATTTTTACCCAGTTGTGTTCCTTAGCCTCAGCAGGCACACCCATGCATCTCTGCTCCTATCCTGAGCTAGCCAAATGGGGATCGTAGGCTTCAGCCAAAGCAGAGCTAGCTAGGTAACGTCCGTGACCTGTGTCTAACTTATGTGTATTCTATAGCTTTGGCTCAGCTTTGCACCTGTAGCAGACACCGTAGCACGGCATTTCCTCCTGTCCATGGAGCAGGTCAACTGGCTGTCACTAATATACCTTGTGTTATCCATCCCATTTGGCATGGCAGCCATCTGGGTTCTGGACTCTGTTGGCCTCCGTGGAGCAGTAAGTCAGACTTCATTCCATTCCTTCGTAGGGTGGGTGGGTTGGATGCCCTTTGACTTTGAGTGCAAAACCCCGATCCCTTCAGATTAGACTCCACCAGCCCCACCTGCTAGGCTTCCCAGCAAAGCAGCTTAGGGGAACAGGTAGATATTGGGGTATCCCTAAAAGCTAGGGATAGGCATCTGGAGATGTGGATGTTGAAGCTCTGGGCTAGCATTCTAGTCTCTGACTGTCCATTCCTGCAGACTATCCTGGGTGCATGGTTGAATTTTTCTGGGAGTTTGCTACGTGCTGTGCCATGCTTGGCTGTCAGGATCCCCAGTCCTTTTGCCTTCTTCATGAGTGGCCAGAGCCTCTGTGCCCTGGCCCAGACCCTGGTCATCTCTTCTCCAGCCAAGCTGGCTGCCTTGTGGTTTCCAGAGCACCAGCGAGCCACAGCTAACATGATCGGCACCATGTGTGAGTCCAGGGATGGGACCTCTGAAATCTGGGCTCAGCTCATAGGCCCTGCTGGATGTCTGTAATCTGCTCCTCAGCTTGAGCCAAGGCCAAGGTGCTTGAGCCAGGAAGGCTTCACCCCAAGGATTTGGGTGAGGCTTGCCACAGCTGACCTGATACAACTGTTTTTCTATCCAGCAAATCCCCTGGGCCTCCTTATAGCCAATGTGCTGTCTCCTGCCCTTGTCAAGAAAGCAGAAGACATTCCTATGATGGTGAGGGTCTCATGGTTACCTTGCATGTGTATGTTATGCTAGCTTGAGCATATATACATAGACTTGTGTACACAGTACATGAGGTCATTGTTCCTGTGTGTGTGGTAGATACTCACATTTGTTGGTATGACATACCTGGGTGCATTAGCATCATCTTTTTATGTGGGGATAAGTTTGGAGCCTTGGGAAGTTGGGCTGGTGTCATCACGGAGGGAATCATCCTTGAGTGGTTTTCCGAAAGCTAGGTTCTACAGGAAGCTGTGAAGAGCAGCTGGGGGTGGAGTCATATAGTCATTCCCCCCCCCCCAAAAAAAGGCTCGGGTCTGCTGACTCACTGGAGTTTAAAGGCAGGAGGTAGCTAGTAAGGTGGGCAATGCAGACTGAGATATGTGGGGTCATGTGTCAGTGTGACTTCTTTCTGACTCTCAGAACCTCTCCCCAGCTAGGCATCTATATTGTTCCTGCTGCCCTTGCCTGTCTGATGGCCACTGTCTGCCTCTGGGAGAGTGTGCCTCCTACCCCACCATCCACAGGGGCTGCCAACTCTACTTCAGAGAGTTTCCTCCACGGGCTCAAACTGGTGGGTAATGTGGGTTCTGGGGACAGAGAAGCTGTGGTCACAAGCTTGCTGGGGCTTCTGAGTTAAGGGCTGTTTTTCCCTCTAGCTCATACAGAATAAGGCCTATGTCATCCTGGCCGTATGCTTTGGTGGTGGCATTGGTATCTTCTCTAGCTTCTCAGCACTCCTGGAACAGATCCTTTGTGCCAATGGCTACTCTAATGTAAGTAGTAGTCCTGCCTTAAGACTGAGCTCTGCCTCTGCCAGGGTTACCTGCTGTTTCTGAGCACTCAGTGCTCACACCCTCCCCCCCACCCCTGCCCCTGCCACCAATAGAGATTAGATCAAGATCCTCACATGGAGGTGGCAGTCAGGGCTGCTTATAGATCCCTGGGTCATGACCTCTGGTGGGTGTGAGTCTCTCATGGGCTCTAGGCATGAGCCCAAGGTCTGTGTTGTCTGTGGTGGTACCCTTTCCCTTTAGTGGTGTGCACATTGCAGAGAACCCATCTTAGGAGGCAGCTTGATAGGACTGTCTGGCCCCGTCCTTTGGAGCTGCCCTGGTAGTGACGTACACCCTAAGGAGCTCTGGAGGATCCTTGCCTCCTGATGATTCTCAGCTTTCCTTCCACACTTTCAGGAGTTCTCAGGCCTCTGTGGGGCCCTCTTCATTGTGTTTGGAATTTTGGGGGCACTGCTTCTAGGCCTGTACGTGGATCGGACCAAGCACTTCACTGAAGCCACCAAGATAGGCCTCTGTCTGACTTCCATGACCTTCGTGGCCTTTGCTCTGGTAAGACTATTAGGAACAAAGACTACCTACCCAGGATGGAGGGATATTATGGCAGGCAAGAGGGTAGAAGCAGCAGGTACAGTGGTGGCTTGCCAAGAGCAAGTATCTCAGTGTCAAACCTGTTCTGGGTCTGAGGGTAGCCCTAGGTAGAATAGAACTGGCTTCAGTGCCACATCCATGCCACCCAGTCTAGAAGCTCAAGGTGGGGGTGGCATGTCTCACTGACATCCCTGTTACATTCATCTCTACCCCTTTGCTGGTACCAGGTAGCCCAGCTGCAGGGACAAACTTTTGCACTGGCTGCCATCTGCTCCCTCCTTGGGCTCTTTGGCTTCTCAGTGGCACCTGTGGTCATGGAGCTGGCAGTGGAAAGCTCATTTCCTGTGGGTGAGGGTGCCTCCGCTGGCTTGATCTTTGTCCTGGGGTAAGTATCCTTTTATGCTAACTCCCTCTCCTAATGCATGGACTCCTTCCCTTACCCTGCCTGGGCTACATGTCTCAGGCTCCTGATCCATGAAGCTAGGAACCTGCTTTCTCTGGCCAGGGATAAGCATGTGCTTGCTGTGTGCAAGCCTGGGCAGCTGTGAGGCGGATGAGGATAGGGACAATGTACTGCCCCAGGAGTAACAGGTGTTGTAGTGGTTGGCACAGATGTTGTTCCCTGCCCACAATGGTATTAAATGTGGTGGGCAGAGAATTTTTCTGCCCAGGCTGAGGGCCCTGTGTATCCAGGCAGGCTGAAGGTGTGCTTATCATGCTGCTATTGACGGCGCTGACTGTGCAGAGAACAGGTGCATCCTTTTCTACCTGCCAGCAGGGCGAGGACCTTCTGGACTGGACAGGTGAGTGTCTGTGCCTAGGCTTCAGCCCCAGAGAGCTAAGACAAGATCGGGAAGACAAGGTTATCAGGAGGCCTGGCCCAGTTGAGGATCTTGATTCTGGTTGCTCTTTCACCCCCCATGGCAGCACCAGTTGCTCTAAGTGTGGAACAGTGTGGTCAGACGCCTGGGTTCTGCTTGTGGGTGTAGTCCAAAGACTCTGACACAAATCCAGTGTCATATGAGGTGTTTCAAAATCCAGGAAAATAGACCAAGATCTTAGACAGAAAGGGGCAGAAGTCTTGGAGAGAAAAGGAGAAAAAGAGACAAGGACAGAAATAGAAATACAGAGAAATACAGAAATGTACATAGACATACAGAGATGACAGGGAGATAGGGATAAAGGGAGGCTACCAGGACAGACAGAAGGGAAAGTAGGGGTGGGTTAGAAATAAACAGGGGAAAAAAAAAAAAAAGCCGGGCAGTGGTGGCGCACACCTTTAATCCCAGCACTTGGGAGGCAGAGGCAGGCGGATTTCTGAGTTCGAGGCCAGCCTGGTCTATCTACAGAGTGAGTACCAGGACAGCCAGGGCTACACAGAGAAACCCTGTCTTGAAAAACCAAAAAACCAAAACAAACAAACAAAAAAAGAAATAGACAGGGATAGAGACAGAGATACAAAGAGACAGGAAGATTGAGCGAGCAATCAGCAAGCAGACAGACAGACAGACAGACAGACAGACAGAAATGTGGAGACGACAGTGGGTAGAACAGTAGTGGTAAACCCATGTCCCATAACTCATGATTCCTCACTGTTGGAGCCTGGCTCTGGGAACATCCTGAGAGCTGTTGAGGGTTTAGACCAGTACTGTCTCCAGATGGGGTAAGAGGCAAATGCCCGGGATATCAGAATGTTTCTTTTTCCTAGTGGATGTGTAGTAATCCATCTATGGAAGAGGTTTAAGACAGCAATGGATGGGTAGACAATGGCACCCTGGGTAATGAAGGCCCAAAGGGCAGGAATTAGTTATTCCAAATGACTCTGCTCTCAGGGTCTCGCTGGCTATCACTGGGCACTGTCAGCTGGGTCAGGTCTACCAAGGCTTCACTATGTTGGGAACTGGGGGCTCTGGCTGCCTGGACAGTTGAGGGACAGTGCTGTGCTTGTTGTGTCCCTAGTGCCCCTGCTGCTGCTGGCTGGCCTATGCACCCTTTTCACCTGTGTCTTGGTGATCTTCTTCAACACCCCATACCGGCGCCTGGAGGCTGAGTCTGGAGGATCCTCTTCACCCATGATGTGTGCCAGGGATCCAAGGAATGTAAACCCCACCCAAGTGCCACCACTTGAGACTCCTGGCTTGACACCTCCAGATGAGGCCTTGAAGGAGGCTCCTGGCCCTGCCCTGTCTCCAAAGCTTCTGTCTCCAAAGGGCATTCAGAATGGGCAGAGACTATGACCAGAGACGTCTGGTAAAGCATAGGCTTGCTAGAGTCTCTTTGATTGTGCCAGCTGTGCTAAAAGCTCTGACAGGGACACAAAGTCATCAGCAGACTCAGAGCATGACAGGATGGCCTTTCAGTCCTCAGGAAGACTATGATGGAATTGGAAATAGGTGCTATTGTATGGATACTGGTCAGTTAGAGTGGACCCTGGCCAAGCTATACATGTGGCTACTGCAAGAGGGCCTGAGCAGGAGCAGAGAGAGTGAGTTAGGGACTCCTGGCATAAGACTGAGGGAGCTCCAAAGGCTATGGCATGACTAGTCTGAGGTAGACAGGTTTAGGAAGAACTTGTCTCCACTGTATGACCAGGCACTGAGCCTGATTCTAAAATAGCACAGCAGGTGGTGGGCTGGTCTGAGCAGAGTAGGGAACGTATTCCCTGCAATGAGAACTCACAGCAAAGTTTGTGTGTCCAACTTTATTGAGCTAGCTGCAGCCTGAATGGTGGAGCAGTGTCTACTTCCTCCTCTGCATGGGCAAGCATATGGGTCAGCACTTTGTAGTCTAGGTTGCCAGCCACATCAGTGAAGGCAAAACTCCAGCATCTGATTCACCTGAAAGTGAGCCCAAGATAGGCAGGGTATTGATGGGGAACTCACATTGGTGGTGGGAGGAGGAGGAGAGACAGGTTCCTGGGCTCCAGCAGCCCAGACACAGTAAATTACATGAACTGAACTTCATTCAGTGGGTTCCTGAGTCTTGTTTGACCTGTTCAGGAGTGAAGAGGGTCAGAGAGCCAAGGGCCAGGAGAGGGGAAGGACTGGGGGGTGTATGCAAGGTAAAGTCAGAAGAGGAATTGGAGGAAGTAGGCAGAGAGGGGTGGGAGAAGGGAAGGTGTAAGGGAGAGGGGGATGGAGGGAAGAAAGGGGTAGGAAACTGGTGTAATGTGGTGATGGTAGTGGTAAATAAATGGTATAAACACGGTGGAAACCTAAACCTTATTCCTGCCTCTTAGTCTGCTGCCTCTATTGCTGAGCTGGCCAGCAGCGAGATGGTGATATATCCTTCTGGAGGAATGTTGCCTCTAGCTGCCCTCTGATATGCTTGGGCTTTTAGAATGTATGTCCTGCCCACCTGCCACCAAAGCCCAGGTGCCTAATGGTTCCTGGAGCTGTCATGACTCACAGAAGATACCTGATGGGGTAAGAGGCAAATGCCTGGGATACCAGAATGTTTCTTTTTCCTGGTGGATGTGTAGTAATCCATCTATGGAAGAGGTTTAAGACAGCAATGGATGGGTAGACAATGGCACCCTGGGTAATGAAGGCCCAAAGGGCAGGAATTAGTTATTCCAAATGACTCTGCTCTCAGGGTCTCGGTGGCTCTTTAATTCCCTAGAGTTAGAGCTCAAGAGGGGCTGGTGAGGTGGGCTTGGACCTCAGGCACCATGCCTCTTCTCAGGGTGGGTGTTCAGCAGACCCCAAACCAGCACTCACTCATTCCTTGTGGATGCCATCAAGGTTGAACGTCTTGAAGACATTTAGGTCTCTGTAGTTGTGTCTGCCCACAAAAAGGCTTTTTAGAGTTCTGTCTTGTCCTAGAGCTTCAAATGCTTAGTCTTGCTGTACCATCTGGGGAGTCTTTCCTGTTCTGGGGTCCCAAGAACCCCCCTTGTTCACTCGAAGAGGACACCTTAGATTCTCAGATACCCATGGGTAGCCCTGACTTACATTTGGGGGCCAGGGCTTTGAGAGTGATCTAGCTACATGTAGCTAGATAGATGGGAGATGTGTTGGGACTTACAAGCTTGGGAAAGGTTTCTCAAGAGATGTCTCCTAGGACAGCTCAGACGTCTAGCAGAGACTTTGTACAAGGTCAGGCTGAGGGCTACCATCCCAGGGGACTGGACAACTGCAGAGTGAGACAAGGTAGCCTAGAAGTGACATAGATACCCCTTCCTCTAGCCAAGGCACCAGGAGGCTTTGCTCTGCCGAGGATGCTGCATTTCCAAGGCCTCGTGCCACATTAATGGCCACAGGCTCTGGGGGTCTGAAGCTATCCTAGGTACCTATGTAAAATATCTAGACATTTATTATTATTATTTTTTAATATCTGGAGTTTTAAATACTAGAAACTAAAGAGTGGCAGGTGGCTGAGCTGAGGGCTGTCCCAGGGCAGAGCTCACTGTTCATCCCTCCAAACATGTTCAGGAACAGTGAAGTTGATGGGCCCTGAGCACTCCTTGAGAATGGCATCCACCTTGTTGTCCTTGACATTAGTTTTGCCTGTGCAAGCATGGGCAGAAGAAGGGTATTCAGTGGGCCCACAATGTTATCCCCAGCTCCCTCTGCTCTTGACACTGCTAGGTGACCCTACAGGACAGCCTACATCTGTTCATTCCCAGGGTGACTCCAGAGCGGTGCTGAGCACATGCAGACAAAGGGGAGGCATGAGATGGAGTGCTTGGCCCAAGTGTGGGCAGTATAGGCTGGGCTCGTTCAGGTCACTTCAAATCTAAGGACATCATCTGCTGTTGAGGAGAGGAGAAATTTGAGAACTGTTTTCTGATCTCAAATATAGAGAAGGTAGGCACTAAGGAACCATAATCCCAGATAAAAAGTAACTGTCTTTCCTAGATTATAAGGTAGGATCAAAAGTCCCTGCTCCCCTCCACCCCCACCTCTCATGGTGGCAACTCAAAGAGAAGGCTCTGTGTCAGCTGAAGTGGCTTGGAGAGGGTGGAAGAAGAGCTGGCGTCTGGTTCTGAGGTGATGAGTCAGCATAGCCATACATACCCTCTTCTAAGCCACAAGGTGAGTCTAGGGGTAGAATGGAGGTGTTGGGAGAAGAATAGGGCTGGCTGTGTCATCCACTGGGTTGCTTCCCCAGTCCCTGTCTCAAACCTATCCCAGATTTTTCTAACCATCCTGGATACCCTCTGCTAGCTCTAAACAAACCAGAGCCTTGGACCCTGAGACCCAGAGAGTAGAGTCCTTTGGAATAGCTAAGGGAAAACTAGACAAACCTAGAATTGGCCATAACACCCCCCCCAAATAAGAGGGTGTATCAGCATTTAGGGGCAATGAGCTTGCTCAACCTGAGGAAGAAATCACACCTCAGGGAAGTGGTAAGCGTCCTACGGATTCTCTTTGTCAATAGAGCTGTCTCTGTCCTTATCCATGTGTGTGAAAGGCTGAGAAGCAATGCCAGACTCACTGCGCTGCCGGTGGTCTCGATTTGCCCTAGCTCTTACCCTTACCCCCACACTCGGCTCTGCTCCATCAAAGGGGCAGATACCAGCTGTAAGAGAGTTTGCCAGAGAGCAAAGGCAGACTCACCTCTTAGAACTTCTAGATCTAGGTCTGCTGAGAATTAGAGAAGACATTGGAGAGTGCCTCTGGATATGCAGTGCTGTTTTCCATTGGCCTTCCTGCTGTCTTGAGAGACAGGAGTGCTTTGAGGTAATTGGGGGAACACTTGGAGACACCCCATGTTTTGGGAGACTTAACTCACAGGATGAGGGAACTGTAGCACTGGAGGGTCCAAGCAGCCCACTATGTCCCATCCTAGAGGGTTTCGGGGTAAATGAACTCCAAGGATGGACTCATTTCTGGCATCCAGCTTTCTGAAGGTCCAGGCTCTCCCTTGTTCTTCCTAGTTTGTCACCATGGCAGCTGCGGGGCATGTGTTTCTACACCCACAACCATTCTTTATGTTCACATGAGCAAACACACAAAGACATCCTTGTGTAAGTGCATGCACACACACACACACACACACACACACACACACACACACACACACACACAAACTTGGATGCCTCTGCCCAGCACCTCCCTTGTTAACTGCTCACCATGCCTGAGTCTTGCCTGCCCAGGATCCAGTTCCTGCCTGTCTTAAGATGGTGTCTGGTCCCGT
Source organism: Arvicanthis niloticus (assembly GCF_011762505.2). NCBI lineage: Eukaryota > Metazoa > Chordata > Mammalia > Rodentia > Muridae > Arvicanthis > Arvicanthis niloticus. The sequence continues at coordinate 2,093,489 of NC_047664.1, forward strand.
AAGGCCATCAGACTTTGCTTGCCACTTCGTACAAGAACAGGCTGAGGACTGCCACCCCAGGGGACTGGACAACTGCAGAGTAAGCCTAGGTAGCCCAGTGGTAACTCAGATAACCCTTTTCACAGCCCAGGCACCAGGAGATTTTACTCTGCCAAGAATGCTGTATCTCTAAAGTCTGGGCGTCTAAGTCACACTGGGCAGCTGGGCTCTGCTAGGGCAGCAGAAACTGGAGTTCTGAGGAGAGATCTTTTCAAAACCAGCAGATGAATGGCTCTGACCCAAGAATGTATGTTTTGTTGGGTTTTGTTTTGTTTTTGAGACAGGGCTTTTCGGTGTATCCCTGGCTGACCTGTAACTTACTTTGTACACCAAGCTGCCCTCAAACTCAAGAGATTTACCTGCCTCTTTCTCTCTAGTGCTAGGATTGTGCCACCACAGCCTGGTAAAGAATTTATGTTTTGTTCTGTGTGTATCAAGTCTTTCATGGCACTAATTTTTACTTCCTGATTAATTGGCAGACCTGGGAGCCATTCTGATGCCACTTCTGGCCCCTCTGTAGCTGGGTCATGGGCCATAACATTTCTAACGTAGAAGAGCCTTAGAGACTGTTAGACTGTCTGCCTACAATGCGGTCAGTCTTGACATGGCTCTCAGGTTTCCCCTTACTCATCTGACAGGCAAAGTTCAGGGAAGCAATATGACTTGTATTCTCTCACTGACGTCAGACACTGGATTTCTGGGGTGAGAATAAGGGCAAGAGATATGGGAGTGGGCCTGCAGGCCTATCTGGGATGAGGAAGTCCAGGAAATACAATGAAGTGAGCAGATGAGTTCTCTCACAGTCCCATAGTTTGGAGGCCCATGCCAGATAGGGGCAGCAGGAAGTAGGACCTGAGCAGCCACAGATGGGACAACTGGGACAAGTGGGACAAGTTGTGCATCTGGTAGCTCAGCAACTCCTACCCTGGTGCATTTCTAAACTATAACATCTTCCACATTACCAGAGGTGGGAGTTGGCCCAGGTGCGGGAATGATAGTTGACAGTAAAGGGCCTCGGTTGGGCTTAGCCCAGCTACAGGGATGGTAAGCTCTGAATTTGAGAGGACAAGACCCCAGGGGGGATCTTGGCTGAGCCTGAGCAGGGCACTAAAGATAGCAACATTGGGAATATTTAGATTCTGCACACAGCTGCTCCAACAGGTGCAGAACCCTCCTACTGGTGTCCTGAGCTATGTGGAACCTTAACCACTTCTACTGCCCAACAAATAACCCCGAGCTACAGCAGATGGCAAGTCATTCGTGTGTGTGCTTGTGCCAGTGTGTGTATTGTAAACCTCTTCTGCCTGTACCCCAGATAGCTTCTGTGCACCCACTCCTCAATCTGCACTCTTCTTGGACCCCAGAGCCACTTCCAGTTATGGAAGCTTGAGCCACTAAGGAGTCTGATTTATTTTCAAAGATTTAGTGAAAGAAACCTGTTTGGTCACATAAGGTTATCTAATCAGTTGCTCAAGATCAGGAAAGGAAGGGGGCTCAGTGTGCAGATGGCCACGAGGGGTTAGGAAGTTTATTTGGTGCCTTGTAGGTCAGCATGACTTTACAGCTTCCTTGGGGAGTAATGAGTCAGAAGGAGGAGGGCAGGAATCTCACCGTGGCTCAGGTAGGGATGGGAGTGAGGAACTGAAGACCAGATGTCTCAAAGGCAAGATAAGAGTATGGGGTGCATCTGTGGCACGTGGCCTGAGTAGTTCTCTTCCCAGGTTAGGAAAATTTCTAGGATTCCAACAGAGGAGGCCCAGTGCTTGGATCCCAGACCAAATGTAGGCACAGTTCCAAGGCCTAGAACAGTAGCTCCTCTTCTGATGGCCCAGGAGAGCTGAGCATCTATTGTGAGTCCTGAAGATTGTATCCACTTTATATGCATAGTTATGTTCTCCTTTTAAATATGGACTTCAAAGGAAGAGTCAGGAGAAGATACCATTACTATGGACTGTGTACCTTTCCAAGCCCTGGAGTAATGCAAAACTGCAGAGGGTGGTTCAGTCGACAGCCTTGGGGAGATTTCAAGTCACTATGGGGCACTGGGGTAAAGCCAGCCATTTGGTGGGTGGCTACAAACCTTACCATGACAGAGGTCCACAGAAATTGCTTGCCAACAGACACAGCTGGTGCCCACCTTGTCTCCTGTTTAACCCATCCCTGGACAACTGCCTAGACCAGTGATTCTCAACTTTCCTGATGCTAATGCGGTGGTTCTTTAATGCAACTCCTCCGGTGCCACCCCCCCCCCCCCAACATTATTTTCATTGCTACTTTATAACTGTCATCTTGCTACTGTTATGAGTCATAATGTAAATATTTTTGAAAATAAGGGTTTGCCAAAGGGATCATAACCTACAGGTTAAGAACTGCTGGTCTAGATAGACATGGCTGTTAGAGAGGCACCCTCTCTGGGGACACAAACTGCAGAAAGATAGTTTGGCAATCTGGGTGCTCCAGGGTCCGTCCCCTCGAGGCCTGAAGAAGAGGTCATTAGGACTCAAGACCTGTGGTCCTGAGAGGGTGGGCAGGAGACCAAGGGGTTAGCCCCGTTTGGATGACCATCACCTGTAAGACCCAAAACATCCAGAGGTGGGAGTTGGGAGTTCTGGGCAAGAAAATACTGGCCAGAGGACATTTGCGTCCAAGGCCAGAAGTTGCAAGAAAGCTCTGGAAGGTTGCTGACCTCTCAGGAAGGGCCAATACAAGTTCTGTAATCTCGTGCCCAACCCACCGCACCCAAAGGGCCAAGTGTGCTCGTGTGTTTCAAGAGACGAAGGGATTGTTTGCGTGCTCCAGTCCACAAAAGGCGGGCGACGGATTTCAGGGCTGGTCGTTCATCACACGCCGGTCAACCCCCTTCCGAAGCCATCTTACACTGACAACCCAAAGATTTCGCACCCGGAGCCTGGTAACCAGCTCCGTGGGAACGTTCTGCTACCCTCCAGTCACTAGAGGGCAGCGTTTCCGCCGCGGCGCATGCGCTTTCCTGACTTCAGGAAGGGTCTTGCGTTCTCGCTGTCTTCCGGCCCAGTTGAGCTTCCGGCGCGAAGGTCACGGACAAAATGGTGCCCCCGGTTCAGGTCTCTCCGCTCATCAAGGTGAATCCGCTTCACCGTCGCTGCACGGTGCTCAGAACCCCTGTATGCCTCCTTTCTTCTCCCGTCCCCTGACTTAGCATTGCCCACCCTCGAGACTGCCAGCTGTGGTCTCGAAGCAATCCCGGGCCTGCAACCCTTCCACACACACCCGCCCGTGCTTCCTCTCTCCGTACTCCTCGATCTCCGACCCCTGCCATCCCCTTGTTCCCCCCGGCGTGCCTTCTGCTCTAACGTTTTGTTCTGCAGTTCGGCAGGTACTCCGCTCTGATTCTCGGCATGGCATACGGCGCCAAGCGCTACAGTGAGTTTGGGGACCGGGAGAGCGGGATTCCGGGTGAGAGACACCTGGCTGTGTGACACTGCCCAGGCCAGCAGCTCCTCGGGAGGGAGATGATGCTAGGCCTTAGATGGGGAGCAAGTGGGAACGGCTACCCGAAGATTCTGGAGTCGGCTTTTTCACGAAGCAGCATTTTTTAGGGAAGAAGTTAATTGCATCCACTCCCCAGGTTACCTAAAACCCCGGGCGGAGGAGGAGAGGAGAATAGCAGCGGAGGAAAAGAAGAGACTAGATGAGCTGAAACGGATTGAGAGAGAACTGGCAGAAGGTATGGCTTTTAGCCCCTCCCAATGCCCCCTGAGTTTTCTGGAAGTAACTGCTGTCTAGTGGACCTGGGGCTGCCTTTCATTCCAAGATGCTTTTGTCCAGTGCTGCTCTCCGTGGAGCCCAGTGGAGCGGGGGAGGCATACTACCCCCTTCTCTTGGGTGGCATCTGCAGATTGCCTTGTGAGAGGTTACTGCTGAACAGACCCTCTGACCCCTCTCTGTTGACTTCCTGTAGATTCCAGTCAGATGGAGAAGGCAGTTGGGTATGCAAGGAATGAATTTAGTGATGAAGTTAGGTTCACTTGGGATTAGATTCTTGATTGTTTAAAGATTGAAGTCCCTGTAAGGCGGTCCGAGTTTGTATAATGTGTGACATGGTCTACTTTCACTTTTCAGCTCAAGATGACAGCATTCTCAAGTGAGGCATCGTCAGTGAGCTTGGTTTTCTCTAGTCGTTGAGGATGAATAAAACTTCGTTGTGTGATGCTATGGCTTCCTCTCTTTACTGCCTTGGTTGTTTGCTTCTAGGCACCAGCTCTGTGGCTTGGGTTGGGGTGGAGTGGGTGGAGTTCCAAGGGAATTAATGATCATTATCTGACACACATACAAAGCCAAGCTCAGAAGCATGAGAGAAGTACTGAAGGGTGAAGTGGTAAGGCCAAATTGGAGTCCAGGGATGCCAGGGTAATAGAGAGGCTTAGCCTCCTGGATGCAGCCTGCTCTGCCCTGCTCTGCCCTGCCCTGCTCTGCTCTGCCCTGCTCTGCCCTTTGCTTATGTCAGCAGCTCAAGCCCTGCACATGAGGACAGGTGGGTGTTGATACCTTCACAATAACATGGGTCTTGTGTCCCCAACTCATAATTCTTCTCTGGGTCTCAGAAGTTGCCTAAAGCTGAACTATTCAAGGAGGCCTGGCTGACTGGGCTCCTGTCGCCAACTGGTGTGCTAGTTAGTTCTTGTCAACTTGACACAAACTAGACACCTGGAAAGAGGGAACCTCAGCTAAGGAATTGTCTGTCAGGTTGGCTTGTGGGCATGTCTGTGGGTCAGTTTCTTAATTGATGGTTAATTTGTGAAAGTGCCCAGCCCACTGTGGGTGGTACCACCACTGGGCAGATGGTCCTCTAAGAAAGCAAAATGAGGGAGCCAGTAAGCAGCCTTCCATGATTCCTGGCTCTCCTGCTGCTTCACTGATAGAGACATATAAGCCAAGTAGAGCAAACCCTCCAAGTTGCTCTTGTTATGGTCATCACAACAATCAAAAGCAAACTAGAAGTATCATTGCTTCCTCTGTTTTGCGCTTTGAGTAAGTTTTCTAGGTTTGGAGCCTGCTTTTGCTTTTAAAATGAGTTGATCTACAATTGTAATATGAACCAGCATATGTACACTTCAAAGCTGTATATTTGGTTTTAGAGGCTGAGGAGCTGCTTTTTCCCCCTCTATTTCCCCCAAATGGTATCCCACTATCTGGGGCTCCATCCCCCCCACCCCCCAAGTGCTAAGGGCAAACTGACAGATGTGTTCTCTTCCCAGGAATGGCTCCATCCAGTTAGTGTTGGCCTGGCAGAAGGACAAATTCTTTGGGATTCCCATAAGTTTGTTCTTTGCCAGATAGTGCCCATTTCAGAGGTTAGTCTTGTGAGGTCCCATTGTACTTTACCTTCCAGGCTCCTCTGTACAGCTGCAGCATCAACAGCAGACAGCTGCTGGCTGCTTCCTTCTTTAGCGTCCCACCCAGGCCACTTCATATGATCTCAGCTCTGGTCAGGGCCTTGGACCCAGCAGAGTTTCTCAACAGGCCAAATATGATGTGCCCTCCAATGCTGTCAGCATGTGTAATACTGTCGAGTTATTTTCTCTATGTTGTTCTGACTTCCTGGGCATATGTTTGTACTGAAGCAGATGGGACTGAATACATATGGACAGTAGTAGAGCTCTGATTCCAGATGCATTTTACAGATACTTTATAAAGATCTCTGTGGGAACTTTATCAAACCAGATGAATATTATGGGCTACACCATTTAACTTATTCATAGTTGGCTTTAATTTGTAAAAACACCTTTAAATTTTCAAAATATCCAAATTTACATTCGATCATTTTTTCCCCCTGTTCCTAATGTCTTATACCAAACTGCTATAGGCAGAGTCTGTATCCAGTGGGTGAGTGGCAGGAGGGACCCAAAGCCATGAGATAGAGCTTACAGGATACAGCAGGTCGAGGACTTGGGTGCTGGACCGCCATTGCAAATTTCTGTGCCCACTGCAAAAGAAGATGGGGTGTGAAGCCTTGTCTTCTATACCTAGTGCCCTCTGCCCCTGAAGATTCTCCCTGCAGGGGCTGAACTAGGTCTGTAGCCAACCCAAGCCGATTATGCTGAGCCTTGCTTAGTGCTTGAGCCTCTGCGGACACTATGCCCTGATTGCTTTCAGTCCTGACCTCCCATGACCCAGAAGCTGCCTTATTCAATGTGCTTTTACGATGGCCCTGGAGAACCCCAGGTCCAGGGTAAACAAACCCAGGAAAAGATAAGATAGTGTCACTGTGGTGCATCGGTTTGTTCACCTTTCTCACTTGATACAGGGTAAGTTCTGTGTCTCCTTAACTCCTGCGTAGCGCACTGTGGTTTTGCCCTTTTGTTTGTTTGATTCAGGTTTCTGAGGATAGCTGGGGGAGGGGTATGTGACTACAGGCATCTGCTACCACACCTGGCAAGGAACTATTTAGTGGAACAAAAGGGCTGATAGGAGTTAGGTGAGCTTACTCCCCCTGTATAGGAATGAATATACTAATGTTCTTGTCTCCATGAGGGAGCATTTCAGTCTGGTCTGTTATCTCATGTTATCTACAGCCATGCTCCATGAGGGACAGGATAGATGGATAGGCTCCAGAGCCTCTGTCTCAGCTGTCAGGCTATCTGAATTAGCTGCCTTGCTGCTTGCCTGGTGGTTCTCTGCCATCTTACAGCATTGATTTAGGGGTTAACTATGAGCTCATCCCAGTCCTCTGAGGGGCCCAGACCTTTTTTGGCTGCTACTCTGTCTTCTTCCTTCTTCTTTTCTTCCTCCAGGGCCTTGACTTTGGCCTCATACTCGTCAGCTAGTGCTTTCCACTCCTTTCTATTATTTTGCAGTCTGTCAAACATGGGCAGGATCTCTTCGTGAAATCGAGAAAATTCCTAGAGGGAACTGAGAAGTCACCATGCTGTTTCACTGATCCTGGAGGGCTCAGATGGTAGCTCTTCAAGGCCTCAGGCTTCCTTACCACCAAATTCATTGAACTGAGAATGCTCTAGAATCTTGGAGCTATATAACTTGGTTATAAGATTCTAGCATCTGTGGCATATTTATCTTAAAAATCATAGGGATGGCTTCACACTCCCTGGCACCGTCTGTATAAGATGACCACTCTTAGCACTGGTCACTGGACTGCAAAGACTGATCCCCAAGTCACATGATCTGTGGCTCCACACCACACCACAGGCCCAGCATGACCTTGGTTTACCGACCCTTAGCTAATTTCACTTGGTGCTCACCCCAGGCAATGTCATCTATAGTGAACCAGCATAGGAGAGAACCACTGACGTGTCCCCTTTCCAGAAAATACCTGAGCAGGAGGGCAGGATAGGAACGTTTGTGAGATGGAGCTGTTGGGTATTAAGTATTTATAACTTAGTAGGTTGAACATCCCAAGAATAGAGCCGAGAATGTCACCTGCAGGATGATTGGAAGCTCCAAAAGCCCTACAGCTGCTTTCAGCAGTGGGGCTTATAGTGGCTACCTCTTCTTGCCTCCCTGACTTTTTATGGTTGGCTTCACTTGAAGTCATACAGTGTCTCTACCTTACAATGTGGGGTCTGTCACCACTGGGTACAACTAGAGTGCTGTGGAGCGTGGGTGTCATGTACATCAAATGAGGACACTGTAGTCAGACACTTGTGAGTCTCTTCAAGTTCCTGTCTTATACTCTATGATCAAATACCAGAACTCAAAGACTTGGCAGTTCATTGGTGCCTGGTCAGCTAGTGGGAACATGGCTGTTACCATGTTCTTCAGGTTGTATTGGGGTATGCCATTGGAGATAGATAAGACTCAGGCTTGCCTTCGATTTCACAGATACCTAGTAGGCAAGTTGCAACCATTTTCCTGAAGATGGTGTGCCCATCGTGTGTAAAGGGGCACTCTGAGGCATTCTGCTATCATGTTCTTGTTTAAAGTGAGATCTCAGGTGAGGAGGGACATTCTAGGGAATATACTTGGTGCTTCTGAGGGGCAGTCATAAGTCTGGGGACAAACCATTGCCTGGGCAAGTTGAGATGGGTGTTGTGGTTTTCCTCATTTGTTAGATAAGGGTGGAGACCACACAAATGTCCCTGTCAGGTCCCTGCTGGTTCCAGTCCACCCCAGCCAACACAGAACACCCCCGCTGCGCACCTTGTACACGAAAGTGCATACGAAGTCGATGAAGCCTACTTGCAGCTTGGGGAGTTCAGCCGCTTTGTTCCGGTCCATCATGGGCTTGTGAAGAAAGCACAGGCAGATGATGGGTGCTGTTTCTCCCTGTGAGACTTTGTTTGCCAGCAAAGACCTCTTTCTTGCTGAGTCTATACCTTGCCTAAAGCCTCCTCTAAACAGCTCTTCACATTAGCTAGAGCTAGCTTGGAAGATAAAGTGGTCAGAACAACCCTATGTATTTCCCAGTTCCTGTGTATGTATGTGTGTGTATACCATCTCTGGTGTTAGCAGTGCATCCTAACCCTAACTGTAACCACCTCATTGTCTATCTTGCCATGGACTACTACCACTACTTCTCCCTGTCTTTCCCTGGGTTTGCCCTTCTCTGAGTTGGCCTCCTTGGACTGTCCTGCCTAGTGGATGTTCTCTGCAGCTGCAGAGACCCTAGGTGCTCTTGCTTGTGAACTACAACCCCAATCTTCCAAAGTTTTGTGATTTCTATTCTTGTAAAAGATGTCAGATTACCCATAGTTATGCCAAAGGGCCCCACAAGTTAAGGCTAAGACTCTAGGACCTTAAATTCCTGGGGTCTGGAGCACTACCAAGCATTCTAATTTATATGTATCAAGATGGAAAATTCTGGAAGCAACACTCACAATGGGTTGTTGATCCAAGACAGTCCTCTCCAAGTCTCCTTGTTCCCAGAACTCGGCAGCCACCAGAAGAGCAACCTGAGCACACAAAAGTTATAGTGGGGCTCTATGTTCAGGAGCAGCAGGGTCTCCCCCTAGAGGCTTTGCAGGCAGTGTTCATATAGTGTCTCTCACTGCTGTACCCAGGTATTCAAAAACCAACACCATTTCCCTGTAGTTCCCTAGGTTCAGACCCAGGATGGCCTGTGAAGGGCTATTCTGGGTCCAGATGGTCGTCAGTCCTGACCTTGCTCTGGACTTCCCAGGGCTTGGTGATAGCAGACAGGTCACATGCAGTCATCATCATGGCCCTGTGGACAGACAGACAGACTACCTGTCCTTCTGATCAGAGAGTAAACATTTTCTCAGCAGCCCTCTGGGACAGTCCTAGGGAAGGTGCTGGTCCAGAATCACCATCTTGTAGGTGAAGAAGGGGAGCTGAGCTTGAAGCAAGTGGTGGTCAAGAGCGCTAAGGAAGATTCTGGATTCTGTGCTGAGGCCTGTGAACCTCAGGACAGATTGAGACAGTACCTTTATTCAATTTAGAACTACTCTTGTGGACTCTCCTGTTCCTGGGGTTAGGGAAGGTCTGCAGGGCTAATTGGCCAATAGTGGATGTGCTACTTACATGACTATCTCCTTTCGTGTGGTCTCTAGGGATAAGTACTCAACCCAACTCTTCTTATCTTCATAGTTCTTAGACTCATCTACAATCTTCTGGAACATTGTTCTCTTCCTGATCCCAAGAAGGAGGAGAGGAATAGGTGACAGACTGGTCATGGTTATCTATATCTACTGAGGGCTCTACCCCAACCTCCTGCCTCTGATACATTCTTACTTGAAGTAGAGGGCCAGGTCAGTGGCAATGATGGCAATGTCCATGAGGTGGATCACATGTTCATGCTGCCGCCGGTTCAGGTTCTGGTAGATGTTCAGACTCTGTGGGGACCATCAGTTGGTGTTGGGTCTGTGGTACCCTTGTTTTTGACTCTCAGGGCTTATTCTGTCTAATCCCCTCACTCTAACCTGGCCTTCGCTTATATGAAGATCAGTCTTATGGCTACTTCTCCAAGCAAAGATAGCCATCCTTGTCTTCCCTTGGTGTCTGTTAGTGTCCTGGGTCAGATACCTTTGCCCATTTTCATGATCCGTTGAACCCTCTAGTGGCCATTCCTAGCTACTGCCTCCATGACTGCAATTCTGCCCCATGTGGGAACATCTCTAAATGTGAGCCTGTCCCTCAGCACCTCACACTGATAAATCCATGCTGCCCAGGGCCTCCTGCTTGTCTACCACAGCCCAGAGGAGAACCCAGAACCAAATCAGGAACAAACCTCCTCTGCCAACAGAAACTTCCCAAATTCCAGGTGGTGCCTTTCCAGAATTGAGGAGCCATGTAACTTGGCTAGAGGGTTCTGGGATCTGTTGTATATTTTATTTAACAGGGAAACACAAAGCAATGTTAGAAGGCAGTAGGATGAGGTCTGACCCCTGTGGCACTGTGCCTTCAAGGTGGTCCATCTCAGTACTGATTGCCAGACTGCAAAGACTCACCCTAAGGGCACATGATTTATAATTTTCCATGCCCACCACAAGCCTACCCTCCCCACAGCCTACTTCATCTGGTACAGGTTGTTGGTGCCACGGTGATCGATGTCGTGGCACAGGCCAGCTGTAACCATGGCGAAGGCCTCTAGGTCTGTGTAATAGCTCTTCAGTTTGCCTGTCTGTGGGGATAGGTCCAGACCTGAGTCCTGCCACTGGTCCAGCTTTCTGGCTCCAGAAGGCAGGGGTTGAAGGGAATGTGGGGTAGCCCAAACCCATCCCTTTGCCCACCCAGGTCCTTTTCACCCATTGCTGGGACTGGATACACACAATCTGTATCCTTGGGCCAGAAGGTAGTTAGCTATGGTCCCCAGACCCCGAGTCATCTTGCCCATCCAATTTACATGCATACCATGAGTAGCGTAAACATGGTCTGGGCTACATTGAAGCCATGGCGCCAGTTGTGGTAGGTGATTCTTCGATAGGCTTTGCTGACAGAGAATAGGAAGCGTACCAGGACCTGGGGAGCAGAGGACATGTGGGCTCTGGGATCCACACATGAGTCTATATAACACCACATGAGAGTCTACCCAAGCCTATTTCTGTTAGAATAGAAATAGGGCAGTTGCTGCAATTCCCTAAGGATCCTATGACAAACTCTCCATTTCCCTATGATGTCCTGAGAAAAATGCTGTTTGGAAAACCTAGTTAACAAACTTCACATCCATCCATCCATCCATCCATCCATTCATCCATCCATCCAATTATTTGTATTTCACTGTGATGGACGTGTTTATCATCAACACTATCTGTGGAACTCGTGGATACCTTCACCCTATTACCATACACACTTTACCTCTTAGGGGACCTGTAACCCTCAACCACCCCTCCACTTCCTCTTGTTCTGGAACCTCCAGCTACATCTCACCTCCTGGGGGATCTGGAACTTTCGGACTACACCCAACTCATAGTACATCTGGATGCCACATTTGACTAGATCCAGCTCTGTACACTCCAGATCAGAGAAGTGGAACTCATAGATGTCAAACTTGGTAGGCCCTGGAAGTTCTTCCTTCTGTAAGAGAGATTGTAGGCTGAGAGAAGCAGGCCTACCGTACTCCTACTGGTTTTTAACCTTTCTTTTCTCTGAACCCTTGTCCAGGCAGACACCCAGGTATCTCTAGTGATGTCTGCTTTCCAGTTACTCAAATTTATAGCTAGATCACTACTTATCGTTTCCTACTGTTTCCTTGCACCAGGTGACCTGACAGTGAGAAGATTGCCTGACTTGGTGGCAGTGATATTGGAAAAGCAAACATAAAAATATATACATGAATACAAAGGTACACTCATGGATTTAGGCCTACTCATATGGACACATGGGCACATGTGTGTACACTCACAACACACAGAGCCATTGGTGTTTAGAACTTGCTATTAATAACCTCCAAAACTTGTTCAGTGAGACAAACAGCTCTGGTGATTCTGATAAATCACACAGGTGACAGAAAAATGTAGGTGTCCCACAACTGTCAAGCTGATGTATGGGTGTTCTCTGGGAGACACACAAACATGTGTTTCTATGTGCCTATACACACGTGTGCACACACAAGTGCACACAGAAGTATGCACACACATGAACATAGATATATCTAAACTAGGGACTGTAGCACCTAGTTACTACTGTCGGGAGGCAGCACAGATGGACACTTGGCCTAATTTGTACATGCAGAAACTAAAACATGGATAGTTCTGGGAAACACAGAGGAGACAGGAAAGTAGACAGAGACACTCAGCAGGGAAAATATCAAGTAAACTCTAGCTGGACACTCTAGGAGCCAGTATCGTCATTTCTGCTGGGGAGTGTTGACATGCCTACATAGGTAGCACTAACATCATGAGAGGACACTGTGTGTGCCAGAGCTCTCTCCTGACACTCATGAGAGCAGCTTGTGTCCACTGGAAGCAGATTCTCACCAAGATTTTCCCCAGCTCATCCTCCTCACAGTCAGCAGGCTCTTTCCCAAGGCGATCCCTTGTTGGCTAACAGAGAGCAACAGGTGAGTTGTAGGACTGAATGACAGTGTCACTTCACCCTATATAACAGAGTAACAGCATCACCTACACCCCATATGGTAGCCGGCAATATCACTCTCACCCCAGGAATGACAGTAACAGTGACCTCATTACCTTTCCTCCACTAGGACAAGATGATAGGATCACCTTAACCCTATGACTATGACTGACTATTAACCTTCACACCAGTGTGACATAATGGTGGTATCATGCCATCTATGTCCATCCATAAGTGTGTCAGTGGTGGTATCTCCTTTATTCCTGTGACAGTGACAACATCACCCTTACCCTGGGATTGTAACAGAACGATGGTGTACCATCACAGAACATGTTGGATACAGGGTAATCACTGAAGGACAGCAGTCTCCCTTGTGCTCAGACATCCCCAATTCCAGACATAAGTGGTAAGTTCCTGGGAACACTGATGTTCATTTCTTTCCCTGTGTTGTCCTTAGTGACACATACAGATTACAGATGGAACAATGAGATGGGCTAGGAAGGCTGTGGTCACACTTATTCACTGCTTAGGATGAGGCATAGGGACAGTGTCTGAGTTGCACGGTGTGTAGTGTTAGGGTTAGACCTAGACATTGGGCCCCAGACATATGTCCTTATCACTGAGCTCTCTGCCTCCCCAGTAAGAGGGGCCCCATAAAATGCCAGGAGCAGTACCAAGATTTCCTGGATTTCGTCTTTGTCGCATCTCACATGGTACAGAACCATGTCCTGGGCGATGTCCTTACGGTTCTCCAGCTTGTTCATCTTGTCATAGGTGTCTGTGTTCAGCACTGACCATCCCAGGAACTGTGTCAGAGACTGGAGGAAAACAGCAGTGTCACCCCATTAGCAATGCACTCTGGTGAGTGCTATGTTTTATACCTGTGACTCAGTTGTGAGGAGCTGACAGAAGGCGGTTATCATCCTTGCAGCCATCTTAAGCCATATACCCTGACAAGAGACTTGATTACAATAGCCTACAACAGCTGAGCACACTCTGATAACATCCTGTTTTAGATATCCAGTGTCTTTCCTTGGGTGTGTGAGACTTAAATGTGTGAGACTTAAGGGTATGACTTAGAGATCAGATTTAGAGACAAGGCCTAAGGGCATGACTTAAAGGCGTGACTTAGAGGTGTGGTTTAGAGGTGAGACATATAAAAGGCGAGAGGCAAACAGAAGAAAGGATTATTAAGTATTGGGCACTTGGAGTAGGCACTTGAGACTCGAGACAGGCAATTATTATTAGGTAGTAGGCACTTAGCACTTGGAGAAAGAACTTGGAACTTGGAGGCACTAGGGACTAGGAACTCAAGACTTGGGACTTGGACTAAGAAGAGAGACTGAAGAATAAACGGGATTGAATCACACTCTGTCTGGTCTCCATTCCTTGAGTCCGTCCTCACTCTCTCTCTTGCTGAATCCCAACCCACTGACTGGAGTAGCTTGGGCAGTGCGGGCTCTAATAATTTAGCCCCCAAGGCTTTTGGCAGTGCAGGTTCCAACACTGATAGAGCGATCCGCAATATTTTGGCCCCCAAATGTGGGGCAGCTCAGGCTGCAACACTTAGTGGCCAGTTTCCCAGACTGCTACATTACAATGAATGCCTTTGAATGAGACCTCCTGAGATAGAACTTTGGGAACTATCCTTGTCCCCTTCTCCCTGATGTAGTACTAAGCAGGATCCAGATGTGTGTGGAGAGGGACAATTCTCACTGATGTCCCACAACATGATAGACGGACCCCTCTGTCCGCATATGATACTAGGTATTTACCTCCATAAGGACTTCATCTTGATCATCGAAGGGCTTTCCATCTTTTCTGTTGTAGAAGGTTGCCACCCCCACAATCTCCTCTTTCTTGTTGACAATGGGCATGGAGAGAACATTCTTGATCACCCACCCTGAATCATCCAGGGGCCCCTCCTGCAGGGAGTAGAGAAAAAACTAGGCCGTTCCAGGTGTGGTCTGGTAAGGACTTGGTGACTGGGGTCAGGGTTAGACCTCATTTTTTTCTGTCCTCAGGCCATGCTAATAGGTTGCACACCAACTCTTCACTTTTCACTTGTCTATGATTTTTATGTTCATGGGCCTTGTGTTGTAATTTTGTGGGTTGGAGGAGGCTGTTTTCCCAGCATAATAGATTTCATGGGCATGTGAGGACTCCAGCCCCCAAGAAGACTTATTTAAAAACTGAGAAACCTTGCTCAAAGCAAGGTTTCTAACTACTTACTAACTGCTCATCAAATGGATCCACATTTCTATTTTACACTGGACTTTGAACACTCTGTAGCTGGTTCATTCTGTCTTGCAATATGAAATATGGATGGTATTTTTTGGCCAGTTCTTCCAAGAGGCTGTTAGTAATGTTCCTACTAACATAACCTCTCTCAAGAAAGTGCTATGTGGCCCTAGGCATGTTTGTCCAAACCGAGATAAAGTCAGGTAGAGCAGAGAAAGTCTAAACCTTCATAGTAGCAACACAGAAAAGTTTAACTATACCAAGTTCAATCAAGTGATATCAAATAAAGTTCCACTGAGTCCTACCAAAATTGATTGAGCCCAAAGATTAGCTGACTTCTGCTGAACACAGTGAAGACCAACTAAACCCAGATGAACCCAGTGAAGATCATCTAAGACCAGCCAAGATCACTTGAGGCCAGACAGGATCCACTTAACCAAGATAAGCTCTCCTGAGTCCAGCCAAGATCAGTTGAGATCAGATAAGGTCAACTGAGACTAGACAAGATCACCTGAGTCCAGCCAAGATCAATTAAATCTAACTGAGCCCACATAAAATCAGCTCAATTGTAGACCCAGAGTACAAACACACACTTCTGGTATGGTTTCCCAGTGACAGAGACAAATCGTTTCTTCTATTTTTCTTTTGCTTTTTGAAACAGAATCTCGCTCTTCAGCCCACGTTGGCCTTGGGCTAATTTGCAGCAATCCTTCTGCCTCAGTCTTCCCAGTGCTGGATTACAGGTACAAGTGAAGCTGTTTTATGTGTGTATGTTACATACATTGGCGTGCCTATGTGTGTGCATGTTGGATGCTTTCCTCTGTTGCTTGCTACGTTATTTTCTGAGGTGGGGTTTCTAACTGATACTGGAGCTCACTAATTGGTTAGCTTAGCCGGCCACTCAGCCCCAGAATCATCTTGTCTTGCCTGCTCCTCATCCTCCAGCCTAGCGCTTGGATTGACAGGTACATGTGGGATTATTTATATGGGTGCTGGATCCTCATACTATTATAGAAGACAATTTACCTGCTGAGCTATCTCTCTAGTCCCCAAAAGTTGCTTTAAGTGGAAAAACATAATTCAATCCATCATTTCTGAAACAAAATATCCTCTTTTTCTAGTAAAATGAAGTTTTATTAAATGAGTAGGCAGATTACCTGAAAGTTGAACATTTCATCAGCTGAAACATTCATGATGTTACAGATCTGGAAAGGAAGAAAAACAGTTTCACTCTGAGCAACTGAACACATGAACACAAGCACTAACCTACTTAGCCTTGCCTATAACAGAGGAGCTGCTAACTGAGCAAAATGAGCAGCAGCTGGCAGGAAGGGCTGATGGGAGGTAGCAGGCCAGCATGCATTGTAGCACCAGCAAGTACAGGCCAAGGCCTGCAGACGGACACTCACAAAGCCACTTTCTGCCACATAGGTTGGAAGGCCACTGGCCAGGGCCCAGTGATCAGCTGGGGGTGTGCTGTGGGAAAAGAACAGAGGTCAGAGGAATGGGTGCTTGGATTGTTAGGTGAAACAGTGTATGAGTTCACTTTATACCCTTCTCTGAGCTCACGAAGGATGAGGCTAGGAAGCTGATGAGGACTGGAGGAGGTCAGGATGAGCTAGCTGCTTTCCATTCTGCCATGTTGGAACTCCTTGTTTAGCAGGGTCTCTTTCCCTACTGGAAACTCCTGACTTCAGTTGGCCTCTGGAGACTCAGGGCTGGCTACCTGTTCTTCACCCATGATACCTGAATTCTACTGCCTACTTGGTGCCTGTCTGGGATGTTGACAGGCTTATAGGTTCATGAGGTCATTGGGCACAAAATCATAGGACCACTGTCCCTCTGAGGCAGAGCTCTGTGCTACACTTTGCTTTGGGGTGTGATGATGGCCTCACCTTCTGCCAAGGCTGGGATGGTTGAGTTTCTCCTGATGAGGCCACCTGGACATCTCACCTGACTCCATAGATACATGTTTCAGATATCTAAGTCCCTTAGACTGGTCACTTCTCTATTCATCTACCCATGTTCCTCCTACCTGTTCTGGAAAGGCCCCGCTGGCTCTATTTAAAAGTCCCACATGGGCTAGAGAGATGGCTCAGTGGTTAAGAGTAATGACTACTCTTCTAGAGGTTCTGAATTCAAGTCTCAGCAACCACATGGTGGCTCACAATCATCTGTAATGGTATCTGATGCTCCCTTCTGGTGTGTCTGAAGACAGCTACAGTGCATTCATATAAATAAAATAAATCTTTTATTAAAAGCCCCAGAGATGTCTACTCCAGAGGTTGTGTTTGTGGATGTCCCATCCTGGGGTGAGCCACTTGTCAAAGCCTAGCACTTACGGAATGACTTTGATGTCTTCTTTGCCATGGAGGATATAATCAATGACTTTGTAGAAGACAATTTCCTGAGAAACAAAACACATTAGTGTAGGGACTCCTGGTCAGCTTCTCAATGGAGGCTTTCTTGAAGGGAAAAGAGATCACCCACCCAGACATATCCATGCACAAAGATGCACATCCACAGATGACACATGTACAGCACCCGGTAATTACATTACACATGTACAATGTACAGTCTCTCTCTCTCTCTCTCTCTCTCTCTCTCTCTCTCTCTCTCTCTCTCTCTCTCTCGCACTCATACTCATAGATGTGTATTGTACATCTATGTTTTAGCTCTATCTTTCCTGTATCCCGTTTAACTTCATACTAACTGAACCCATACATACACTAAAATTCATGTGCAAGCATGTCACAATATTTATAGGAGCTCTGTCAAGCTAAAGCAAATCTAGAGAATCCACTGTCACTGTGGCAGTGCAACCTGATGGGAGTAGATAGGTGCTTGGGGCTACACTATTTCTCCATCCTCTTCATGGAGTTGGATCCAGGCTAGCCAGACTGTGGGGTAGATGCCACCTATCAGCTTGACTTACCCGGCCATCGGGTGTTCGTGGGCCTGAGTATGGCAGGGCTTCCCCCATCAGCACAGGCCATACATCAAAGAATTCCTGGAAAGAGAAGAAGAGAGAAGGGACACTCAGCCTATGAGCTGGGTCATGCTGGGGAGGAGGCACCTGAGAGTTTGAGACCTTACCTTCTCCTTGGTCATGTCCAGGAGGCCCACCGAGTACCGGTCACAGTTTAGATAGGCCCGAACAGTGTAGAAGGCCTTGTGGAACTGTCTTTCGATGTCTGTCAGCTCTTCAAACACCTTATTGGCTGACCAGAGAAGCACCTGGAAGGGTGAAACACATGTGAGCCTGTGACCCCACCTGTCTGGCCCCAGAAGCTTCTTGGGTCCACTCAGTCTTGGTACCACAAACACTTCAAGCTTCATTCCTACAGGGTGCCCAACTGGCCCTGAACCTAGGATGACACTGACTAATGGTGTGTATGCAACTCACCTGGAAACTCACTGGATGACAAGTTCTCCAGGCTTGCTTAGGCCATAACCGTGACTCTTACTACCTAGTACTGGCCTCATGCTCAGTGAATGAGCCAATGAGTGGAAATTGGAGTCACTGTGAGCTTAAAAGTCAAAGTTCCAAGTAAGCATTCTCATTCACTCTACAGTTAGCCCAGGGAGCACCGTGGCTTGCACTATAAACAGCAGGTCCTTTTGTGTCTCAGCAGGGTGAATTTGAAAGTGACTATTTTGTTAATACCTACACAGGTCCTTGGCCAGACCAGATTCAAGAATCTCCTTCACAAGCCTAGGCTGTGGTTCTCAAATACAAGTCCCTGGAATGTATACCACCAGCCCAGTCAGTCTTCAGCTCTTCTTGGACCTGATGAACCCATTTCCTTATAGCCTTCCTAGTAGGAGGGAACTCTCCCCAGTCTCCCTCTTTGTGGGGTGACTCAGACTCTGTTGCTGCAGAAGCATCCGTATCAATGTTTGCACCTTGGCCTCTGTCTCCCACGTGTTCACATGCTCACTCTTGACACTTTCCACACGACTTGCAATTTTCCAGAAGACATGAAGACATGAAGACAGGCTCAGCACTGCATTTCACCTTCAAGTCAGCAGCCCAGCCCTGGACATCTTAAACCACAGTGCTCAGTCCTGAGATCCCGGTCCTAACTGTCCCAAGGCCACCACTGCCTCTAACACTTTTGCCCTGCCTCATTCATGGGTGATTTCTGGTCACCCCTTATATACCTCATGCTTCCCCATGACAAAGCTGAGGTCACAACCTAGAAGTTTGGCTGCTCTGCTGTGGTAGTCTTTAGACTATCAAAAAGAAAGGAACATGGGCTCCCGTTCTTAGGATGTGAGGACAGGAAGAGCAGTGACATTTGTTATGTCTCAGAAGAACACCGGGATGATTCATATTCATTCTCTCTCTCTCTCTCTCTCTCTCTCTCTCTCTCTCTCTCTCTCTCTCTCTCTCTCTCTCTCTCGTGTGTGTGTGTTAAGGTAAGCCTGTACGTATGCATGTGTGGCTGTGTGAGTGTGAGCACTGAGTGTGTGTTCAAATGAGCAGGTACTTGAGTCATCCATGCCTCTGTCCTATAGATATTCCCTGAGATTGCTTCCTTCCTTCCTTCCTTCCTTCCTTCCTTCCTTCCTTCCTTCCTTTCTTCCTTCCTTTCTTCCTTTTTGATTTATTATATATATATGAGTACACCATTACTGTCTTCAGACACACTAGAAGGGGGCATCAGATCCCATTACAGATGGTTGTGAGCCACCATGTGGTTGCTGGGAATTGAACTCAGGACCTCTGAAGAGCAGTCATTGCCCTTAACTGCTGAGCCATCTCTCCAGCCCCTGAGCTTTATTTCTTATGTTGCCAGGCCCAACTCCTCACTAGTGTTTACCACAGCTGCTGGATGTCCTGCTATAGTGCAGACAGATTCAGCCACATATTTGACTTTGGAGTCGTATGAGTGTTGGTAGTTCAAACTATTTTCTCAGGGACACAACAAAGTAATGCCACAGCAGTGTTCAGGGGTAGCCTCTCTTTCTCTTGTCCTTCCCTCTGTGGTCTGGTTTTTCCAGTAATTGGGCTCTTCTGTGAATGCCATCATTCCTCACCCAGTTGGGGAAACAAGATCTGAGGAGATAAAGGCCCAGAGAGGACAAAGCCTATGAACACTGACTGAGAGCCTTGTAGGCCTTCTGTTCTTTATTCCTTGTCTTCATTTTAAAACATCTTTCCAATGGACCCTGGCAAACACAGTAATCAATAATGGCCGAGTTGGTAAAACGTATTTATTCTCCCCAGTTGGTAGAACTGTTTGGAAAAGATTAGGATGTATGGCCTTGTTGGGTATGTTACTGAGGAAGGGCTTTGAGGTTTCAAAACACTTGTGTGATTTCATGTTTTTACCCCCCCCCCCCGCCTCTCCCATCTCTCTTTCCCTTTCCTTCTCTCTCCCCTCTCACCCTCTCCCCCTCCCTCCCTCTCACTTACTTATGGATCAAGATATAAGCTCTCAGGTGTTCTTACTGCCATGCCTTTGTTCTCTACCGTCAGTATTGAGACCTTTACTTCGAGGTGTTCGATATCAAATATCTAGGAATCCTAGGAATCAGGTGTTAAAAACACTGTTGTTATTAAAATTAAATCATGTGGAGCTGAAGAGATGGCTCAGTGGTTAAGAGCACTAACTGCTCTTCCAGAGGTCCTGAGTTCACTTCCCAGCAACCACATGGTGGCTCACAACCATCTGTAATGGGATCTGATGTCGTCTTCTGGTGTGTCTGAAGACAGCTACAGTGTACTCATATGCATAAAATAAATAAATAAATTAAAAAATTAAATCATGTAAACTTATAGGTAAAAACAGTATACTAAGAACCAAGATAAAGCCAAGTGTGGTGGCTCGTGCCTATAATCCTGGCACTCGGGAAATGGGAGCAGGAGGATGAAGGCCAGCACCTACTACAGAGTGAGACTGACAGCAATGAGACAGTTTCAAGAGGAAAAAAAAAAAGGAAAAAGAAAGAAAGAAGAAAATAAAAACTCAGACTCCCTACTTTTCTTGTCCTTCCTTATTTTCTGTTCTGGTCTCTGCTTTTGAGGAACTAGTGAGGAAGAATGGGAAAACCACAGCTCTTTTCTTCTGGTTAAGGGGTCTAGGGACACCATGGTGGGTCCTCCAGGCTGGCTACCTTTTTTACTTCAATTTGTAAATGTGAGACCTTGAGAAGGCTCTGACTTTACCCCTTGTGTCAGTAAGTCCTCCCCCCATGACTTTAGTGCCATGCAAACAATAGGTAGAGGCTATAGTGTCTTTGGTGCCATCAACAGAAAGAATTGCTCTGTTGAGCCTGACTGGTAGCCAAGTGGCAGGTCAGGGTGATGAAGATCAGCATATGGGGTCCCCTATAGTTTTCTTATGTTCAGGTAATTTATTATTGGCTCTGATTAGTGTAGCGAGGTACTTTTCAGAAAGGGATCTGACTAGTTCTCAGAACCTCCAGGGCTTGGGAAACATGGTGAGGGAGAGTTTGGAAATTTTTTTATGCTCAGTGACCAGCATTCCTACCACATAGGGACAAGAAAGACAATGCATCTTGGGCTAGGCCACAGGCCCTTCAGAGCCTGTCTGTACCCAGTACAGAGGTTTCCTTTTATAAAGCGATGTCAGGGATGTGACTCAGTGGTGAAGAACTTACCCAGCATGCATAAGGCTCTGGGCTCTATTTCTAGCACCCCACAATAAATGAAACAAAGCCCATGAAGAGGAATAAGGCTGGATTCTGAGCCTCGGGTCAGCTTTTCCTCTCTTTCTAAGGTCTGACTTCTTGGAGATTCAGGGTCCTGGTAAGACTTACAGAAGGGGATATTACAAAATAGGGTGATCCCAAGGAAGCCCCCCGATACATGGTAGACTTGACTTTGAATGGCAGGCTAGAGTTCTGGTAGCTTCCTTCCTTCCTTCCTTGGAGATAAGGGATGGAGGAACAGGCAAGGATAAAGCCTGCCAGATAATAGTCATGAGAAGAAAGCTGGGATGACCTTCTTCAAAGGCAGAGAAGGTGCCTGGACCTCTGGACTCAATAGAGTTCAGATGACCAGTTTATAGGAGTGCCCTTGCCTCAGGCTGGGTATCTGCTAGGTGCTTTCTCCTAGCTTGGATAAATGACATTGCCCTTCAGGTATTTCTGTGCTCAGACTCTTAGTAGGCTATGTCTGCCATGTTACTCTGTATGTTTTGTCAGTATGGCAAAAGTCCAAACCAAACACCCCACCTCAAACAAACAAACAAACAAAAACATAACAAAACCCAGATAACAACAACAATAAAAAAAATAATGACAGCCAAAGGAATGTTATGGCTGAATGCTATGGTTCTCCCAAATCCCAAAGTTGAGCCCAACAGTACCAGGAGGATGTCATGATATTCAGGCAGAAGCTGGCTCCATGCCTTTGAACCTCCATAGATGAGCTGAATCTCTTTTCTTTGTTAAATGCCTAGCTTCAGATAATTTATTATAGCAGCAGAAAATGAACTAATATTTGCCTTATAGCTAATCAATCAGAAACTCAGGTAACAGACCAGAGTTTGGCATTTGCAGCAGAAGTGGACTGTCTTCAGACAGAGCCCTACACTCTGTTGGATCTGACAGTCTCTGAACAGATAGGATCAAAGTTGAGCTGAATCAGAGGACACTGTGCTGATGTGTGATGCAGGAATGATTGCTTGTTTGAGGTGTGGCTGAAATCTTCATAGAACCATTGTGTGTTTTGAGAGACTGAGTGATTTTCTTCTATGTCTCAGAATGGAGAATACTGCCTAAAAGCCTCTCCAAGGCCAGCACTAACCAGATAGCAAAGTCAGATGAAAACATCACAAGGCTAGGACTGGCTCAGGGGATAAAAACATGTTCTACTTCTGCAGAAAGCTTAAGTTCTGCTCTAGCACCTATGCCAGGTAGCTCCAGTTTCAGGAGATCTTAACACTTCTGGCTCTTCAGGCAACCATACTGTGAGCACATTACACCACATCCAGCTCAAGGGGAGGCTCTAAGGCCTGACTATCACTATAGACAGGAGCCCAGCATAGCTGCCCTCCGAGAGGCCCAACAAGCAGCTGAAAGAGTCAGATGCAGATACTTACACCCAGCCAATGGACAGAAGCTAGGGATCCCTGTGCTTGAATTAGGGAAAGGCTGGAAGAAGCTGAGGAGGAGGACGACCCCATAGGAAGACCAGCAGTCTCAACTAACCTGGACCCCTGTGATCTCTCAGACACTGAACCACAAACCAGGCAGCATACATTAGCAGATATGAGGCGCCCAACACATACACAGCAGAGGACTGCCTGTTCTAGCTTCAGTGAAAGAAAATGTACCTATCCCTCGAGAGACTTGAGGCTCTAGAGAGTGAGGAGGCCTGTTGGTGTGGGGTGGGCATAGGGGACATCCTCTTGGAGACAGAGGAGGAGGAATGGATGAGGAACTGTCAGAGGGCAGACTGGGAGGGGATAATGACTGGACTGTAAAAAAAAAGATTAAAGAATAACAATAAAAAATTTTTAAACTTTTTAAAAAGACATCACAGGAAGAAAAACTATATATCCATATAGCTCATTAACATAGATACAAAAACACTTTTTAATTTTTAGTTTTGAGACGGGGTCTCTCTACATAACCCTCATTACCCTACAACTAGCTATGTAGACCAGACAAGCCTTGAAATTATGAAAATCTACTTGATTTTCCCTCCCAGATGCTGTCATTAAGGTGTGTACCACCATGCCTGGCTCTAAATAAAAAAATCCCTAACTGAACATTAGCAAAGCTACCATGCATGGTAAGATGAGCCTATAATCCTAGCAGTTGGGAAGTAAGACCTACATAGCAAGTAATTGTCTAAGAAAAAAATATATTGGTAAAACCAGTCGGTAATGTAACAATAATATAATTTTTAGTAAATATTTACCCCATTATCATTACATTGCCTACCAAATAATTATACCTTGTGACCAACATTATAGAAGACCACCTCAGCATTTCAAATTCGGTTAATATAAACTAGAAATGGTGGCATGCATCTGCAGTCTCAGCTAGTCAGAAGACTAATGTGAGGGACCACCGAAGCCCAGCAGTTGAGGACCTAGCTGCATGATGTGGGAAGACCACAGCTTAATATAAATGCCCCACAAACCAAAATCCCAAACTAACTAATATAATCTTAAAATGAACAATCTAAAGAAAAATTTGCATGATTCTATCAATTGATGCTGAACTATTTGATAACATTCAATATTAATTCAAGATGGAGCACCTTAGCAACAAGAGATACGGTAAATTTTCTTAACTAGGAAAAATCCTATGACACCACAAGAGATGACATCATTCTTCAGCCTCTAGAAGTTCAGTGTGCTATCTCCTTATACCACGGAGCAACCCTGTACTTTGTTGTTGTGTTTTGTTTTGATTTTCAAGACAGGGTTTCTCCATGTAGCCCTGGCTGACCTGGAACTCACTCTGTAGACCAGGCTAGCCTCAATCTCATGGAAATCTGCCTGCCTCTGTCTGAGTGCTTGGATTAAAGGCGTGCACCACGATACTGGGCTGTGAAATCATTCTCGCTCTCTCTTTAAAAAAAAAAAAAGATAGATTTATTTATTTATTTAGTATATAGCATTTTGCCTGCAGATCTCATTATAGATAGTTATGAGCCACCATGTGATTACAGGAAATTGAACTTGGGACCTCTGAAATAGAAGGCAGTGTTCTTAACCTCTGAGTCATCTCTCCAGCCTGTGAAATCACTCTTAATGAAAAGAAACTAGGTGTCTTTCTCTAAGACTTGGAACAAGGAAGAAATATGTTCACTTGAAATATTTCAAAATTATTATTGAAAATAGATTCTTCTCTCTTATAATACATTGCTACACCAAATCTTAATTTGTCCAATAATACCAGAAAA
The DNA here is from genome assembly GCF_011762505.2 of Arvicanthis niloticus. Taxonomy (NCBI): domain Eukaryota; kingdom Metazoa; phylum Chordata; class Mammalia; order Rodentia; family Muridae; genus Arvicanthis; species Arvicanthis niloticus. The sequence continues at coordinate 2,118,129 of NC_047664.1, forward strand.
AGAAAACACTATATATATTAAAAAAGGGAATAAAGCTATCTTTGTTTGCAGGTGATATGATTGTCTATATGAAAATACCAGAGAATCAATAAGAAAACCCTGAAACTCGTAAGTGATTTTCAGCAAGGCCACAGACTATAGGGTTAACATAATATAAATGCTTTCCTTGATACCAGTGATAAACAATTGGAAGATGAAGCTATCAGAACACAATACTACTTACATTATATTCCAAAATAAAGTACTTAGGTATAAATCTAGTGAAATATGTATAAAATTTATATGCAGAAACTTCAATCTTTTGCATATATGTGCAGGTGCATGTGCCTATGTGTGGAGGTAAAGCTGTGATGTCAGCTGGTCAATGAGTCCCTAGGGGATTCATCTGTCTCCATTTTCCCAGAGCTGGGGTTACAGATGTAAGTTACCATGCTTGGCTCAGCACTTGGGTCCCACAGAACAAACTCAAGTTCTCATGCTTGTGAGCTGTTTCCCCAGTCCATGGAAATTTCAAAAGTTTGATTAAAGAAGTAAAATATTGGGATGGAGAGATGACTCAATGGTTAAGACTGCTCTTCCAGAGGTTTGGAGTTCAATTCCCAGCAACCTCAGGGTGGCTCATCTGCCATGGGATCAGATGCCCTCTTCTGGTGTGTCTGAAGAGAGCAATGGTGTACTCATATACATAAAGTAAATAAAATAAATAAATAAATCTTTTTAAAAAATTAAAATATCAAAATTAATATGAAGATTTTAAGTGCTTGTGGATTTTTTTCTGAGACAGTCTCATGTAGCCAAGGCTAGCCTTGAACTTGCTGTATTAGCCAAGGATCATCTTCAACTCCTGATCCTTTTGCCTCCACCTCCCAAGTACTAGGATTGCAAATATGTACCACAGTGTCAGGTTTTATGTGGTGCTGGGAATTGAATACAGTTTTCAGACATGGTAGGAAAGCACTCTTACCAACTGAGTTACATCTTTACCCTAGAAGACTCACTATTTTTAAAATAATATTTTTTCCAACTTGGTATATAGATTTAGAAAAATCCAAGTTATACCAGCAAGCTATTCTATGAATTTTGACATCTTGACTTTAAAGTCTATGTGGAAAGACAGAATACCCAAAATAGCCAACACAATTCTGGGAAAAAAAAACTATATTGGTAGACTGACATTATCATCCTCAAGATTTTCTCTAGAACTACAGTGGCTGATCAAGGAAAATCCCTGGAAAATTAAAAAGTAGATCTCCACAAATGTACTCAACTAACCTTCAACAACAAGAAAAGACAATTCATAGAAAACCTGTTGTCTTTTCACAAATGCCTAAAAGCTCGACATCCACATGCCAATGTGAATCTAGACCTAGACTTTATCGTGTTCATCAAACTAATAATGAGCCTAAACTCAGAATCTTTAAAGGAATTTTAATCCTGCAACATGGCTGCTCTGGCAAGGGATCATATTCAAAGATATGCAGATACACCCTAAATTACATTATAATGTGACTGAAATTCAGACACACCCTCAGCACACACATTTATGAAGGTAAGGTTAGTTTGTAGAAGGAAGCAGCCAATTAAAGTGATGTTTAATTGACAGGCAGATAAAGTGATGAATCAGAGAAAGATTTGACTGAATGCGTCAAAGACAGAATGTGTCCAACTCACATGAAAACATCAGAGAACAGAGGCTGCTTAAGAACAGCAAGAGAGAAAAAGGATGGAGGGGCGTAGTGAGTGTATGGCAGTGTGGGCAGGACAGTTTTACAGACACAGGTTAGATACAGCTGAAGACAGAACAAGCCAGAGAATGAGAAGGAGCCAGAAGATTAGAACACATTGCCAAAGTTAGTATGAGGCCAAGCAGAGCACTTCAGTCAGAAGCAAGAAGAAGCCAGATTGAATCAGTTAGCTTGGAAGATTAGATGGTAAGAAGTTTCCCAGCCAGAGAAAAAGAAACTCTCTGGCTTCAACCAAAGCCATGCACTCACTCAGCTTGGGTACAGCTTTCATCTCCTCCCTTCGTCTGAGGAACTAAAAGCAACATTTACATTTACAAGAATCCAAGACTGAAACTCCTAGAACATGACCTGAAAACATGGGTGATCTTGGGTTTAAGGATAAGGTTTTAGGTATAAATAGTGTATGAAGAAGACTATAATAAATTGGGGTTACTAAAATGCCAAACATCTGTTTTGCCATGTGTATTATTAAGAGAATGAAAAGGCAAGCCACACTCAGGGAGAAAATACATAAAAAATGCACTTCTGGACTTACATCCAAAATTCATATAAATATGTTCCTTTTTGTTATTGTTATTCGAGACATAGTATTTTTATAAAGCCCTGGACTAGTCAGGGATCACTATGCTTACTGTGTAGACAAGCATGGTCTGGAACTTGAGGATGATCCTCTTGAATCTGCCATCTGAATGTTGGGATTATAAGCCTTGCACCACATTGTGTGTGTGTGTGTGTGTGTGTGTGTGTGTGTGTGTGTGTGTGTGTATGTGTGTAATGCATATGGACATATATCTATGTGTGGATATGTGCATTTAAATGTGTATGTGAATTCAGGTGCCTACAGAAAGCAGAGGCATTGTATTCACCCAGAGGTGAAATTATAGGAAGTTGCAGACTGAACTCAGACCGTCTGAAAGAGCAGTGCTTATTTTTAGATATTGAGGCATCTCTCCATATATATATATATATATATATATATATATATATATACACATATATGTATACATATATATGTATATATATCCATATTCTTAACTATATCTATCCTTAAAACTAAACAAGAAAGCATGTAGACCAAGAGCATCTAACTGTACTATGTACCTTTGGGGCATGGAGAAAGTGCTGATTTATTTTTGGGATAGCTGGCAAAGGGGGTGGCATAATGTCTGTGCTCCAATTTTTTTAAGGGAGTGAAGATTAGCATCCCTGATAGAAATTTCTCACATTTAGCAAGTGGGTGGCAGATGAGAGGAGCCAGGAGTCTCTCTGTTGAGGGCACATACCAAAAAGGATCTTCATGGCAATAGATCAGGGCTAGGAACATCAATCAGAAATTATGTTTAATTTTATACCAGTATGGTGTTATATGTGATATACCTACTGTGTATGCACATATGTTAGCACACATAATCTTCTTTTGTTGGGTGAGAGGAGATTGGAGCAACAAAGACTATAACAATACTCAGATCTAACTTCCAATAGAGCATTCTAGTATATGGATCAGGGCTTCTTGGAGAAATGGGTTCTAAAACTAGAGCATGAAGCATCCTGGAGAAGCCTAGGACTCCTACAATGATGAAACGTGTTAAAGGACACAGGAGCCAGCTGCAGGGCCAGGACTAAAACAGTTTGTGCAATGTAATGAATACAATAACATTGGATTGCAACCTAAAACAGAAAATAAATACGCAAGAATCTAGACGTGAATCAATTATTAAGCAAATTAATAAATGAGTACAAATTTTATAGATGTTCCACTCTGAAGGGGGCAGGTACCTCCCATTCCTCTGTATGGTATGAGCAATGCTTTCTTCAGAAAGCAAAGGACAGAAGGTCAGGTGACTTTATGGTGGAGAAAGTGACAGAGTGGTGTGATGGAAACTGTTTCCTGGTTTCTGGTAGGCCCTATGGCAGCACCCCACTGTGATGTAGTGGAAAGGCTTTTAGTCTCAAGCCCAGTGACCCAAGTCTGATCACAAGAATGACATCAGTTCCAAAAACATGAGCATTGCTAGCCAGGTTCCTCTGTCAAGTCACAGGAAACAGGCTGATAGGACAAACTTTCTCAGATAGGAGGGGTCTGAGGAGCTGTGACAACTGAACATCCTGTGGGATTTGGGATGGCATTCTGGGACAGAAGGAAAAAGTAAAAACTAAAGAAATCTCAATGATGTTGTTAGTCAGCACTGGTTCATTAGTTGTGGAAGCATCATAACACCAGTGAAAGATGTCAAATGGAGAAACTTCTTGGTGAGGGCTATGCAAATTTGGCTCAACTCTGTAAATCTAAACCAGTCAGAAAAGAGTCTATTGTGGCAGGATTTTTCCTGTCCAGTTACATTAAAATATTAGTGCAGCAGGAGGTCTGTGATTGGACAGGGAAAAAGGAGGTGGTGCTAAGAATGAGAGGGAGAGAGAGAGAGAACAAGATGGAGGACAAGAAGAAGATTCTGATCCTGCATTGTTTTAAATAGCCACAGGTAGTTATGAATATCATATAGCGATAGAATAATTGGGATGACTTGTCTGATCTAGGTGGGCAGCTTGTATTATCAATTGACCTTAAAAATCATTGTGAGGGCATCTTGTAAATTGAGAATTTATTAATATATAAATCTGACTGGTTAATTATTAGCTTAAAGAGTTTTGTTTTATTGGGCTACTGGGTATTGTGATATCTAACAGCAAGGTGGGTGGCCGTTAAATGGGGCTGCCATGCAGAGCGACCCTGCAGAGGGAAATTAGCAAGTCTTGGGGCCCAGGCCTTAGAGTCTGCCGAGATGAGAACACTCCGCTAGAGGGTTACTGGAGGGTTGTGGAGGGTTACTCCACAGAGGGGTTATGGCTGAGAAGGAACTAGGGGCTCCAGAGACAAGTGAACCGCAGCTGCGAACACCCTAACCGGTCGCTGCGGAGAATAGTTAGAGACAGAGGCTGAGGGACCACGCAGGGACAGAGAGTTGCTGGCAGAAGCGTGGGAACTTGGCGGGTCATTTTAAATATTTCCCACAACAGACTATAATGTAATAAAACGGGGCTAGTGAGATGACTTAGTGGGTAGAAATACTAGTCACTTACTTGTGACCTAAGTTTGATCCGCAGAACTCACATGGTGGGAAGAGAAAGAAAACTCTGGCAAGTCGTCCCCTGATCTTTATACTCATGCCATGGTGCGTGCCCACCCCCACAAATAACAAACGTAAAGCAACAACAACAGCAGCAGGAAATAGTAACATGCAAAAATTGGATAAAATGTCCATCATAAGTAAATGGATTGTGACAGAAAATTATCAGTGTTATCTGGGGCCGAGGGTGGTAAGGGTAAAGGGTGACTGCAGCACAGTGGTTCTGCTGGAGCGACCGCTGCAGGTAGGGACAGCATCTACTTCTGTCAAAAGAATAACTGTGAATGCGGGCAGGAAGTGGGCAGTGCAGGACATCTGGGCACAACCTGGTATGGCGGTTTGAATAAGAGTTGCCCCCCTAGGCTCATCTATCTGAATGCTTCCTCATCGGGAAGTGGCACTACTTGAGAAAGAGTGGGAAGTGTGTTCTTGTTAGAGGAAGTGTGGCACAGGGAATTGGGCTGTGAGCTTCCAAAAGCCTAAGCCAGGCCCAGTATGGCTCTCTTCTCCTGTTGCCTGAAGATCCAGATGTGAAACTCTCAGCTCCCTTTCCAGCCCCATGTCTGCCTGTGTGCCACCGTCCTCCCTGCCATGATGGTAGTGACAAAACCTCTGAAATGTTAAGCAAGCTCCAACTCAGTGCTTTCTTTTCCACGAGTTGCCGTGGTCATAGTATCTCTTCACATCAATAGAACACCAACTAAGCCACTGGGGTGGGGATGGGAAGACAGAAATAAGTGTGTGTGTGTGCACGAGTGTGTATATCTGTCATAGGCTATGGGGTATGTATATATGTGCCTGTGTGTGTGTGTGTGTGTGTGTGTGATGGGCTATGAGGTATGTAGTGGGTTTGGTGGAGGACTGAAGACCCCTGATACTCCTTTTTCTACTCTTTCTTCTGACAGTACAATGAAGGTTGAGAACTACAAAGGATCACTTACCTCTGTGACCCCCTCCAACAAGCCCATGTCCCCTCCCTTGCCTCTCCGATCACCCGCCATCATTTCCCCCTCTGAACTACTCTTGGCCTATGTGCCCCCTCTCAGAATGGTCTGAGCTTCTTGCCTGCAGTCCTGACTCCTCTAGTCAGCCTACCTTACTGGTCTCCATCCACACAGCCCTTTGACAGCCCCAACTAGTCCTGAATCTCCGTTCTGCTGCTCCTCCCTGACTGAGGCTCCCATTTGTGGTCCTCCTCCCGCAGGCCTTGCTTCCCTACCTCACTCACCTCTCTCAGCCTCACTCTTCCTCCCTCCCCTCAGGGTCATGCCTGTTACTTTATGTAAGGGTCAAGTTGTAACTGAACTTGGTTTTGGTCCTGTACCCCCATAGCTATATAAACCGTAAATTCAGTTGACCAATGGAAGCAGGCTCCGCCTTGGACTTGAAGTATCTGTACAGAGAGCTCTTGGCAAGTGACCATTACCACATGGATACAAGCTATCCAGATGAGCTTGGTGGCCACCAACCCTGGTCCTGCCTCTCCTCTCTGACATTTTCACTTTTTAACAGTGGGTAGCCAAAGCATGGCAGCAGTCACAGGCAGAACAAGAAGTTTGGAAAGCACAGAGTAACTTGACATCTGACATTTTCCCAAAGCCAGCCTGTGTATGGCTGGATTTCCTAGCCTTAGGCATAGAACGCAGAATGTCCTACCATCCATGCAAGATATCTCCTTCCCTCCGTTTTACCCATCTCCTCTCTCCTCTGTTTCTCTTCCTCTTCCCCCCCCTCTTTGTCCCTCCCTCTGACCCTCCCTCTCCCCTTTCTCCATTCTTCCCTTCCTCTCTGTCCCCCTTTCTTTGAGACAAGTTCTTGCTGTGTATCCTAGGCTAGCCTCAAACTAGCTGATCAGAATGTAAAGTTAGTAATAATAATAATAATAATAATAATAATAATATAATAATGAATAGTCCCCATAGATTCATAGGTTTGAATGCCTGTTCACCAAGAAGTGGCACTATTGGGGGTGTGCCCTTGTTGGAGAAGTATGGCCTTATTGGAAGAAATATGTCACTGGAGGTGGGCTTTGAGGTTTCTGAAGCCCGAGCCAGACCCAGTATGACTCTTTCTTTCTGCCGCCTTCGGATCCGGATGTAGAACTCTCAGTTTCTGTAGGACCATGCCTGCCTGCATTCCACCATGCTTCCTGCCATAACAACAGTAGACTAACCCTCTGGAACTGTAAGCCAGCCCCAATTAAATGCTTTCTTTTATAAGAGTTACTGAGGTCATGGTGTCTCTTCAAAGCAACAGAACACTGACTAAAACACCCTGCCTCTACCTCCTGAGTGCTGGGATACAGACATCCCTGTCACGCCCAGCTTGTTCGGAATTTCTCAAAGGCTCACAGGCTGAGACTCAGATAAGAGAACTGCTTTGCCTTGAGACCTCTCTGAGCTCTTGTGCTGTAGCTCATAGTCAAGATAGTCTTAGTGGCCCCCAGCCCTGGCCCTGCCTCTCTTCTCTGACATCTTCAAATGTGTTCTAAACCTTCAGCACACTGACCCAGCTGGACACTCAAGTTTCTATCTCATGCAAATTAAACAGACTCCAGATTCTCTGGCAGGGCCAATCCCACACAGAGATTCTGTGCTTGGTTAACTGACAATTCACTCCAGTTCCTGCAAAGTTTTGAGGCAGTACCCGAGGAGAATGGAGCCTGTCTGTGGCTCTGCAGGAAGCTGTGTGTTCAGGTGGTAGTAATGAGCAGAGGGCCTTTCCAGTTTCTTCCTCATAACCTGCCTGCCTAGGTGAGCACAGCACCACTGCCCCTGCTCAGTTTTGTACTGATGACATGGATGGGAATATTGAGTCCCCTCAGGCCAGAGTCATGTTCTGACTGGACATCACAGTGTCTTGGTCATTGATGAAGACAAAACAGCCTATGAGGGTGGAAGGCTGGGGAAGGATCAGCAGGGCATACAGATACCTGGCCTCTGCGTGTCTCACAGTTGTGGAGGTAGCTTAGGTGATAGATCTTCAAATCTAATGCAGCAAAATTCAGGTACTTCGTGAAAACCTGAAACAATTATAACAGCATGAGTCAGAAATCCAGATGTTCAAAGACACATGTACAGAAGAGATGCATACCCTTAAGGTCCTGGAGAAAGTGCCACACACATGCAAGAATACTGGTAAGCTACACTTAGGACTCATGGGTGTGGACCTACACACAAAGCTTCAGTCCTGTGGGGCAGGAACATGGATCACACACAAAGGGACATGACTTACAGACACAAAGATGAACAGCTGGGGCATAACTCACACACCCAGATAAACAGACACACACAGAGATTTGAAGGATCTCTGTGAGGCTCTGGCTTATGCCTCTGGATAAGCACAGCTCACACACTCAGATTAGCAGAAGGACACAACTCAGACATAGACTTATCAAGGGACGTGGATCACATAACCACATGACTAGAGAGAGATAATGGCGAAGGCTTGAGGGGAGGTAGGACATATACAGACCCATGGGGCAAACTTGTGGGAAGAGCTGAGTCTAACATCTCCTGGACACTCACATCTTCGTCTTCACTTGTGAAGCATGGGCCATCCAGTTTATTCACTGCCATGATCACAGCCACGACATCTTTACCATTCATGATTGGTGTGGACAGAATGTTCTTTGTCACGTAGTCGGTGAGCTCGTCAGCAAATGGGCTGAAGTGGGGACACTGCGGTGGTATGAGAGAGGTTATTGCTATGGTCTGCAGTCTGGGGCTCCCAGGCTTTTACAGGGGCTATGCTTAGATGGCCACCATTTACACTAGCACTGTGATGTCAGGTAGCCCTACCTCTGAACCCAGGGCACAGTCTCTGGGCAAAGAGAGTTTACCCTGTTCCTGGGGTTCTACTAAGCTCACTTAACCTCTGATTCCTAAGAAGTCTCCTAAGTTTTATAAACAGCCCCTACAAGATCTTCAAGCACTTGTCTACTTTTGGACAAAGTTGGCCTCCTGTACGCTCAAGTCTGCCCTCCTACCCCTACCCTCAGAACTTCTAGCCCAGGTGATTGTCTCCTTCCTCCAGCCCCCTCCAAACCTGCTTCGTGCTCTCCCTGGAAAGATAACCATGACTGCATGAAGGATGGACTCTGTTGTGATTGGTGGCTTGTTATGGCACACTATCACCAAGACAAATTGGCTGGAGAGCTAGAGTTGAGAGTTTCCTGTATCTTGGGATCTGTCCACCAACCCTGTGCTTGAGCCCTGCTCCAAAGACCACTGTCCATCAGGAGACATTGTGACATGGTGAGTTTTGCCCAACTCTGGGCTCATGGAGGATTCAAGGAGGACTCAGAAAGGGTTCCTAAATCTACTACCCCAAGATATAAAAGGAATCCTGCCTCTGAACTTAGTTCCACCCCTGAAAGGAACAGGTTATTTGAGCTAGCCTTGGGGTACTAAGTTAGAGCCAGGTGGCTTCTAATAGACACAGCCCTGCTTTCTGGTTATTCTTTTACTTACATGAGACTGAAGTACCCTGGCATAGTGACTGGGGCGAAAGGCTGACTTTAGCCTCTCTTAAGGGTCTGTCTCAGAAAGTTGGAGCACCTTTATGTCCTTTCCATTCCTGTTCAGTGAAGGGAGGATGGCTATCAATAACTTTGGCATGTCCCAATGTTAACTGTCAACAGAGACTTTCTTATATGTACTGAGGACCCTGTATCTTGCAGGCCTGTGATTTGTCATAGTTCTCCATAGCTCAGCCCTGTGAGCAGCTTGAAAAGTTCCCTGCTGGCATTCTGTCTCCTTGGTAACAGGTTAGCAAAGCCAGAGTTTTAGCTATAAGAGCCTGCCAAGGGTCTGAAGATTGGGTTATCCTCCCAGTGGGATGGAGATGGCTAAAGTCAGCTATTCCCTTTCCCTCTCTCCTTGGAGAAGCAGCCACCACCTAGCTGCCATGTGGCACTAAGCTGGAGGAAAAACAACATATGAATGGTAACAAAGAAGGAAGATAAACAGCAAAGCCTGACTGAGGTGACATTACTGGGTGGACTGGCTGGCTTTATGTGTCTACTTGACACAAGCTGGAGTTATCACAGAGAAGGGAACCTCCGTTGAGAAAATGCCTCCATGAGATCCAGCTGTAAGGCATTTTCTCAATTAGTAATCAAGGGGGGAGGACCCATTGTGGGTGGTGCCATCCCTGGACTGGTGGTCCTGGGTTCTATAAGAAAGCAAACTGAACAAGCCAGGGGAAGTAAGCCAGTAAGAAACATCCCTCCATGGCCTCTGCATCAGTTCCTGCTTCCTGACCTGCTTGAGTTCCAGTCCTGACTTCCTTTGGTGATGAACAGCAATGTGAAAAGTGTAAGCTGAATAAACCCTTTCCTCCTCAACTTGCTTCTTGGTCGTGATGTTTTGTGCAGGAAGACACTGGGATAAACATTAATATCTTGTCACAGAAGACGATCAGCTTTTTCTGGCTAACTTGACGGTGCAAGGCTTTGGTCATGTGATAGATCCTCAAGAGGAAGACACTTTCCTGGATATCCTTTTCTCTGGGCATCCTGGGTAGCTTCTGGTTGGCCACTGTGGCCATTGTATACCTGTGGTTTGCACGCACCTATCTCCTGACTAACCGTTAGTGCTGGAGGCTGCTCCTCACCTGCAGGCTACTTCTAGAGGAGTCTTGAAGCACTGTACCAAGGCATACTGACGTGCTTCTGCACAGAGCATGAAAGTCCCTTCGGATGATATATATAAATCTTTACACTTATCGTCATATGATGTACACAGATACATGCATTTGATTCTCAGATGGGTCACACAGGTTCACATATCTGACTCTTAGATCAGTAGTTCTCAACCTTCGAGTCATTAACCCTTTGGGAGTTGAATGACCCTTTCACGGGGGTCACATATCAGATATTCTGCATATCAGATACTTATAATGCAATTTATACTAGTAGCAAAATTACAGTTATAAAGGAGCAACAAAAATAATTTTATGTTTGGGGTCACCACAACATGAGGAACTGTATTAAAGGGTTGCAGTGTTTAGAAGGTTGAGAACTACTCTCTTAGATGAAGTACACTTGATCCCCAAATGAGGCCCACAAATCTATAGATGGGACTTTGAGAGAATGTGCAAGACACCCAAGTAATACTTGGTAGTTGTCTCATTTTTCTTTTCTTTTTTTAAAGAATTATTTATTTTATGTATGTGAGTACACTGTCTCTCTTCAGACTCACCAGAAGACAGAGGACATTGGATCCCATTACAAATGGTTGTGAGCCACCATGTGGTTGCTGAGAACTGAACTCAGTACCTCTGGAAGAGCAGCCCACACTCTTACCCACTGAGCTATCTCTCAAGCCCTTCATTTTGCTTTTCTTACTAGCTTGATTTCTACCCATTCAGCCCACATTTGATTCCTCACTTTATTGCCCATTTTAATCTATACATTGTCTAAGTCTCATTTTGTAAATAAAACTGGGAGCTCCTGATTTCTTCTCTTGGCCTGATCTCCACTCAGGAAACTCACCTACTCACTGCGTTCTCTCCACATTTCCTTCCCCTGACAGAAATTAACTATGACAAAGCTATGGTTTTAAAATGCCCCCAAATCCTGTCATTTGCCATGCTCTCTTCTCCACGGCATCTGACTTCCTGGGTTTCCTGTCTTTTTAGTGTGGTACCCAGTCTCTCTATCAGGTGCCCATTGCTGGTCCCAGCTGTACAATCAATATTTTTATATTGAAGTAACATCCTCCAGCCTCTCCTGTCCCTGGAATATGAAATACCCTCACCACTCAGGATGCTCTGGTATCTTCACCCTATGGGCTATGCCTACAAGATCTTGGTATCATTATGGATACTTCATGATCCTCACAAGACAAGACTCTTAGGAAAAGGGTAAAGAAGTGTTAGAGCCCAGGGCCAGAGGTCAGATAGAACCTGGGCTTGGTCATCATGGCAGGTCTGGCTCTATCTGTGTCCCACTGAGAAGCTGGTTTTGAGTGAGATTGTTCTGGGGATATCTATGCCAAGTCTGGCTAGCATTTTCCCTTTTGAACTTCCTTCTGTGAATCCACCAGTAAAACAAGACTATAGAGCTCCCCAAGACAAATCTATTAGCCTTAAGCCTATCATTCCCTCATAGCCAAGTTTCTACGTTTCCTTGATTTCCATCATCCTCCATTCATGCACAGGTTTCAGTAAGTCAAGTCTTTGGTTAGGGTCTCAAATGCCCCCAGTGACTCTTCAGTCTCAGCGTGGCCCTACAAGTACCCCATGTAGATGGTGTCCCTTCAGCCTTTCGGCTTCACCTCTAGACCTCTAGAGGCTGATTCTTTCTATGTGTGTGATGTAAATGTGCATTCCACATTGAAGATGGACATGTACCCCTGCAGCTCCCAGACTCCCTCCTTGTCGTCCTGTGATTTCAAGCGCCTCTGGAGGCTTCCTCCTGCCTTTCTTGTTCATTCCACTATCTTCCCGGGCTTCTTTGCTCCCGTAGTTGCCTGTTTAGAATATCTGACAGCATTGAAAGTGGCAAAGGAGGCAGGCACTCAGGACCTGGAGACTCTGAATTGAACTCTTCACTGCCAAGTTATAAATGCATATGTATCACAAAGATACTGGGCTTCTGGGACAATTCTTGCCTAAAGGACATCTCCAAGATCCGCTTCTCCATGCCCATTGGCTAGGCCAAGACTCTTTCTATTCTGTGGACCCCTAATCGTCTGCATTCCTCCTTTACAAAACTCAAACATCCCCAGGTCTCCTGAAGCCATGGCCCTGACAGCCTAGATTCATTTGGAAGCTGGAAGAAATTTACAGAACCACAGGCCTTTTGCATGTCAGACAGTGCTTTATCACTGAGCTACAGTGCCAACCCCGCCTTTACTCTTCCATCTTTTTGGACATACCCCCAGTATGTCCAGCTACATTTTAATCTCATCATGTCTTGTACTCAGGATTGAGTCCTGGTCTGGCTCCACAGCTAAATGACCCCACCCCACTGAGAAGCTACTGCAGGGAAGGGACTGGGGATATATAATGTCCCGGATCAGGCCTTCTGTAACATTTAGGAGGTGACAAATAGAAGAAAGGGTGAGACTGTGCGTACAGATCCAGGTGCTGTCATGTAAGGATGGGGCGGAAATCTCTGGAGATCCTAAGCTCTTGTCTGGTTTCTGTTCTGAGGCTGTTGCTGTGCAGTGGTATAGCCTCATTATTCCTTGAGCCTTGCAGAGCCATGTGCCCTGTCGTAGTGGCTATAAAATCTTTGATAAAAAAGCTGATTTAAAACTTGTTGGTAAAACATGATTGAAGTCTTCAGAGTGGCCAGCTTGTTTTCATCTGGGTTTACCACTTTATGTAGGTTTGGCACAGAAGGAAGTCTTTGATAAATGAGGCTAGTATAATATTACTGACCTAATTAAACTAACATATCTTTTGTTGTCAACATTAAGTATAGCACAGATCTGACTTTTTTCTGTTAGATGATTAAGATCACAAGTTATGGGATTGTGACCCAAGAATATGTACACATAATATGCAAATATATCCACTGCACTTGAGTATCAAAATATAGCACATTCATGGGGCATTTCTTTAACAGAAAGATAAGATGAGGTGAGTGGCGCAAATGGGTACGCAGTGCCATGAAGGCGTCGGCACACTTCAGGAGTACAAGGTGATGGGGCTCTGCTTGCCAACCCCCAAATGCCACACACCACCACTGTACCATACGCAAATCGTCGCACCCAACCGTGTGGTGGCCAAGTCCGGCTTCTAGTACTTTGTGTCACAGCCGAAGAAGATGAAGAAGTCATCCGGGGAGAATGTGTACTGCAGGCATGTGTTTGAGAAGTCACTCCTCCGTGTGAAGAACGTTGGCATCTGCCTGCGTTAAGACTCCCGCGGTGGCACACACAACATGTACGGAGAGTACCGGGACCTGACCACTGCTGGCGCTGTCACACAATGCTACGGCGACATGGGTGCCTGACACCATGCCGGCGCACACTCCATCCAGATCATGAAGGTGGAAGAGATTGCAGCTGGCAAGTGCCACCGGCCAGCTGTCAAGCAGTTCCACGACTCCAAGATCAAATTCCCATTGCCCCACCGCGTGTTGTGGCGCCAGCACAAGCCACGCTTCACCACCAAGAAGCCCAACACCTTCTTCTAGACACAGAGACCCACTGAATAAAAAATAAAAACTAAAGACTATCAAAAAAAAAGATAAGATGACTCTCAGAAACAGAGGAGGAGTGGATCTGGGGAAGAAGGGAGGAGGGGGAGGGCTGGAAGGAGTCGAGGGAGGGAAAAATGCAGTTAGGATGTATTGAAAACCAATAAAACAACAGAGGTAGATGAGCCTTACACTAGACTGAGATATTAGTTGTCATAAGCAATTTAGATTTAAGAGCTAAAAAATAAATAAATTAGGTAAAAGTAAACAAATAATTAATTTTGAACTTTCGATGTCATTCCAAAATTACACTATGCTATCTGGAGTTAACTGACATTCATGTGATGTCCAAGTCGTTTCTGAGCAACTTAAAACACCAAATACATCAGTTGCTCTATGAGGAAACATGCTTCTGGATACTCTAAAATACTACCTCGGCTGGTGAGATGGTTCAGTGGGTAAAGGTGCTTGCTAACAAGCTTGACCACCCAAGTTTGATCCTTGGAACCCATGTGGTGGAAGGAGACACTGACACCTACAAGTTGTCCTCTGATCTTCACCATTTGTGAACATGCACTCCTGCATCGTGTGTGTGTGTGTGTGTGTGTGTGTGTGTGTGTGTGTGTGTGTGTGTGTGAACAAGCTCTCCTGCTTGCATGCAGATGTACATACATAATAAATTAAAAGTTTCACAAAGTATGAGTACATGGTAGACAAATAAAATATTTTATTTTCATAGGTTTCTCTTTAGCTCAGTGGAAATTCAAGTAAAAGTAAAATGTCTTGGTTATATGTATTTTTATCTGCAAAGGATACCTAAAGAAAGAGCTCTTTGTATGAGGAAGAATTCTGTAGGAGGACTAAAGGCTAAAGCAGTCCATAGGTTTCTGATGGACTAACCTTACAAATGAACTTTGTATCAACAGGTGGGTTGTCATTAAAACATCCATAGATTTCCCTAAAGACCTCATCATTATGCAAACATAAAACCAGAGTCTAACCCACAGTGTTAGAACACCTTTCTAGAACTATTGATTTGACTGGCACAAATTTTCAAGAGGTTACCGTTTTCAGCTCTGAACTGTTTCTTAAACTTTCAACCATTTTCTTCCAACGGCTTTCCCTGCCCTGAAGTTTCTGCTGAAGTTCTGAACTAACATGCTGACTGACTCAATTTTTCCATCAGCTCTGATGATCCCCATCAATGCCTCAGTTCTGACAGCTATTGTAGTGAGGTGCTAAAATTGTTTGTCTTAAAGGTCCAGAATGAAAGGTTTTCTTTGGGGTTTTCCCTAATATGTTTGAACCCTGTATAACCAGACAGTTCCACCACGTCCCTGTTCAAGGCAACTGATCTTGGTTTGCATCCTCAGCAGCATGATGTACACACATGCTGCACAAATATAGTGCAAATATATATAAATATGTAAATAATGCTCCTCCGGTATCTAACGGCTCCCATACCGTTCCACCAGGCATCTTCCATGCTGCTGTTCTCGACTGCTTCCCTTCAAGATGTAACCAAGTTTGTAGAATCTTTCTCTCTTTCATAACTTCTCCAGGAAACAGATGTCTTATATTTTGTGAAGACAATTTCTCTCTCTCTCTCTCTCTCTCTCTCTCTCTCTCTCTCTCTCTCTCTCTCTCTCGTGTGTGTGTGTATGTGTTTGTATCATTTTTAGTTTTCTATCACATAGGAAAACAGCTTTTAACAAGGTTTGTTGTTGATTTGAGACAGGGTCTCTCTTGCTCTGCATAGGGTTATTTGTCCTGTAACTCACTTAGTAGACCAAATTGGCCTCAGACTCAGAGATCTGCCTCCCTCTGCCTCCTAAGCGCTGGGACTAAAGACATTCATCAACACTTCCAGTGGATCTTATGTCTTATTTGAAACATTGATGACTCTTAGGTATTTTTCTAGATTTAAGAAAACTTTCTTAAGATGTATACAGCTTATAGAAATTTGACAGAACACATTTTTATAAGCAATGGTGGAAGCATTTTCTTTTTCCTTATTTGGGTCTTCCAAAATTTAAGAAGGACCTGTAGGTATTTCTATTTCTTTCTGATTCTGTGATTGTTTTGCATAGGGTCAATAAAATGTATTCTCTCATAGAAGTTGTCTTTAAATTGAATGACACATTTTAAGTCATGCATAGGGTTCTGGCTTTGAGGGCCCTACTTTTACAATTGACAAGTTATAGTAGTAGGTCTGGGGACCAGGGGATTGGGAAATACAGCTATGTCTAGTTTCTGCCTCTGTTTGGCTTTCTTGCTTCTAGGTTCCTATATCTGAGATTATTTATATGAGAAATCACTTCTCTAATTGCATTTGGTAAGTCTAATTTGATAAAATGAAACTCATTTAACAAATCCTTTTGAAAAAATTTTTAGTGTAACTAAAAGAATTACATCTAAAGAAAAACAACCCGGGCAGTGGTGGCGCACGCCTTTAATCCCAGAACTTGGGAGGCAGAGGCAGGTGGATTTCTGAGTTTGAGGCCAGCTTGGTCTATAGAGTGAGTTCCAGGACAGCCAGGGCTACACAGAGAAACACGGACACGAAAAAACCATATATATATATATATATATATATATATATATATATATATATATATAACTGTTCACTGCCTTCTAATTCTTTTGTCTACCTGCAGATTAGACTAGATTCTAAAATCTTTTTTTCTCTAATGTCTCAATACAGCTTTCAATTATTGAGGTCAATAAATCTTCTTCTAAAGCTCAATAAGCTATCCAGCTTGATGCTAATTTCAAACAGAGAGTCTTTAAAATGGTGATGATACAGGCAAAGGCAGAAACAGCAAAAGTGGATGAAGAACTACAGTCAGAATAAGACTGTATTGTAAGACTCTGACCCTTCAATTTTTTTGCTTGTGAGAAGGATGATATTGTTAAGATACACATACAGCCAATAAATAGCCAGTTTGGATAATTTGACAGAATTTGACTCAAGAAAACTTTTTGTTTATCCAGTGAGTAACTCTGACAACATCGCCAAGACAAGTTTTTGCTCAGAATTACACAAGTGACCCTTTTAAATGATACCTCCTTAGTTATAGGGTGTTAAATGGTAAATTTTCTCCAGACCAGCTATTGGTTGGATGAAGAAAAGTCTATGTGCTGCTTCCATGTTTCTTCTCAGGAGAGTTAAAACCCAGCTACACAAAACAAGGGAAAGGCTCAGTTACCACAGTGAGTTCCACAAGCCCCTCTATGGTCATCTGTGGTTTAATTGGTTACCTTTAAGTAAATGCACAGAGGGATGGGGGGACACTCAACTCTCAGCAATAAAAGAGATGTTCCATCAAATATCAAAGAGTGTAAGACCCAAAAAGGATGGTGGGCACCAAGGAATTAAGGCTTCTAGACATAACGGGGCTGGCACACATATGAACTCACAGAGACTGTGTCAGCATGCACTGGGGCTGTGTGAGTCTGTTCCAGAGTGGGGTCCTGGAGCTAAAAGAAGAAGAGGACTTCATTCCCAACCCAGAAGCTATCTCCAATTGATAGTCACTTGCAAATGAAGAATTATTTTTAGTTTTCTCCAAGGGAATCTCGCTGAGGAAACAAACCACTTTTAGGGGTAGGCCCCATGCCCAGCAAACAAAAACTGAGCTCAGCAGCTCCTTTGGAGGCTCCTTGTTTCATAACGTTAAGTCGGGATGTATTTTTTAACCTTGCAGGTCCTTTGCATATATATTATGACTTCCAGATTTGTATCTTTATGGGATTCCTGTGTACAGTGTAAACACGTGTGTCTGCATCCACATGCATTCCTTATGCTTTTTCTTTGGTTCTTTGTCTTATTTGGTTGTTTTGTCCTACTCATAACTGTTTTACCATATTTTATATTAAAAATACAATAATAAACCTTTCTCCATTAAAAAACATGAAACAGAAGTTGCTATATTATTGTTAACAATACTTTGTAGGGGGCTGGAGAGAGATGATCGGCTCAGTGGTTAAGGGCACCAACTGCTCTTCTAGAGGTCCTGAGTTCAATTCTCAACAACCACATGGTGGCTCACAACCATCTGTAATGGGATCCAATGCACTATTCTGATGTGTCTGAAGAGAGCAACAGTGTACTCATATATATAAATAAATCTAAAACACTAAAAAAGACAACAAATGCTTTGTATTGCTTATTTTAAAATTGTGCCTGCTGTCAAGAGTGGATAGAAGTTTAGCTTCTCTGGAAAGAACCCAGATGTTCTTCAACAAAGGAATGGATACAAAAAAATGTGGTACATTTACACAATAGAGTATTACTCAGCTATTAAAAATAATGAATTCGAGAAATTCTTAGGTAAATGGATGGAACTAGAAAATATTATCCTGAGTGAGGTAACCCAATCACAAAAGAACACACATGGTATTTATTCACTGATAATTGGATATTAGCCCAGAAGCTTGAAATAGCCAAGATTCAACTCACAGACCACATGAAGCTCATGAAGAAGGAAGACCAAGTGTGGGTGCCTCGGTCCTTCTTAGAAGGAGTAACAAAATACTCAAGGGAGCAAATATGGAGACAAAGTGTGGGACAGAAACTAAAGGAGGGGCCGTCTGTAGACTATTCCACCTGGGTATTCATCCCATGTGCAGTCACCAAAGGTAGACACTGATGTGGATGTCAGGAAGTGCATGCTGACAGGAGCCTGATATAGCTGTGTCCTTAGAGGTCTGCCAGAGTCTGACATATTCAGAGGCGGATGCTCACAGCTAACCACTGATCTGATCAAGGGGTTCCCAATGGAGAAGTTAGAGAGAAGACTGAAGGAGCTGAAAGGGTTTGTGGCCCTGTGAGGAGAGCAACAATACCAACCAACCAGAGCTCCCCAGGATCTAAACCACCAGCCTGGGAGCACATAGGGAGGGACCCATGGCTCCAGCTGTATATGTAGGGGAGGATGGCCTTGTCGGGCATAGGTGAGAGAGGAGGTTCTTGGTCCCATGACGGCTGAACACCAAGTGGTGGGGGAATTCAAGGGTGGGGAGGTGTGAGTAGGGGGTAGGTAGAGGCACATTCTCATAAAAGCAGGAGTGGGGGGGATAGGGTAGGAGGTTCCTGGGTGGTGGTGGGGAATGGGGTAAGGGGATAAAATCTGAAATGTAAATATAATATTCAATAAAAAATTCAAAAAATTTTTCAAAAAAATAAAAAAGAAATTTAGCTTCTAACAAAATGACAGGGCCCAGTGAGGTAATAGCCAGCATCTGAGGAGATGGGGCTTAGTGACAGAGGGCAGGGCACCAGTCCTGAGAGCTTGACCCTCTGGCTTTCTGTTGGTTAAATATGACTGAAAAGGTCTTGACACTGATGTCTAGCTGTTAGTTTCCTTCTCTCAACACCAACCACCTCACCCATACATGCAGCCAATCAGTGCAGGCCCTCTCGGCATCAGGGATAAAATGCTATACAATGTTAGTTGATCATCAATGATTTTGAAGAATGTTCTTGATCAGAGGGAAAAATATATAAAGATTAATGACTAAAGGATGAAATAATTCTTGTTAGATCCAAGAAATAATTGGATCTAGGATGTAATGAAAGGATGTGGGGGTGAGGGGCACACTCTTGTTTGCTTCTCTGAGATAAATACTTTTAGAAAATATTTTATTCAAGTCAGGGTTTCTCTGTGTAGCCCTGGCTGTCCTGAAACTTGCTCTGTAGACCAGGCTGGCCTCAAACTCACAGAGATTCACCTGTCTTTGCCTCCTGTGTGCTGGGATTAAAGGTGTCCAGCACCACCATCCAGCTGATAAATACTTTTTAAAGAACTTTCCAAAGACCCCATAGATATTTCTTCTGTCATGCTTTCCAACATATGCAAAAATTTCTATAGCAAAAAATCTATCTTTTTTTTTTTTGAGTCTGGTTATTACCATATAACTCTAGTTAGCCTGGAACCAGACTGGTTTCTAATTCACAGAGATCTACCGCCCTCTGTCTCCAAAGTTCTGGCATCAAAGGCATGCACCACCACACCTACAATTCTGGGATTAAAGACGTGGACCACTACACCTACTCAGTTCATCTCTAATGATCCCTAAAATCAAAACAATTCATTTAACACACTCTGAAGACAATACCTGTCCAGCATGGTGTTTCTACCAGTGAGCTGCTGCCACTCCTACCTCCAATCCCTAAGACCAATGAACTTTTTATAGAATAAACTTAGGATTTTCTTATATTTTGGCTTCAAAATCTACCTCTTGCCCCAACTTCCTTAAATATATTAATAGTTTGCCAGGAGTAGAGATTCTTGTTGGAGCAATTTGCTATTGTCAAATAAATATCATTATTCTTTGGTGAATGTCTCTCCACTTGTACTTTGGATTGACATCATATGTGCAGTCCTGGCCTCCATGCTAAGAGACCTCTCCAGAAGTTAGTTATGCAGGGCAGATGGTCATGCTGTTTGGATGAATTATGACGTATCGAGAGCAAGACAGAGCTCAGCATCTACCTTCTGGGTTTTCTGGATTCTCGGATGTATAGTTTTGAAATACTAGGGTTTATTCTATTCTGAACTGGTTACTAGAGAGCTTGCAATGACCCTGAGATATTGTGAGGTATCTATCACTCAGGTTTTAGCCTCTGTTCCTAGGGCAAAGCTGTGACCCTCACATATGAAGTCATAGGGTCCAGACAGATAGTCTCAGGCCATGGATTCAGGTCCTCTGCTCAGAGGTATGTTCCACATATTCCAATACTATCAAGTTCCCTATAGGCTGGATATGTGAGCATAGCTTCAAGCAGACTTTCCCTCCATAAAGCCACATTCTGGAACATGCTTCTGGATAGAAGGGGGCAGAAAGATGAGGCTTCAGAGGTATACATCACATCAGAAATGTTAGCAGTCTGATATCCTCAATGCCAAGAACATAGACACTTGTGGCTCAGGGGAGCCAATTTCCCATACTTGCTAATATTTGCTCTAGGCAGAGTTTATCTGATTCTGTTTTATGATCATGTCCTACCTGTGAACATGTCCTTCTTGTGTTCATGTTCTGCCTATGCTCATGATCCTTGGGTCCTCAAGGTCTTTCTGTATTCATGGTATACCTGTACCTTTGCTCATGGTTTAAATGTGTTCAGTATCTATTTTTGCTTTGGATCTATTTATGCTTAGTAGCAGTCTGGTGCAACTACTGTAGCTGCATGGTGAAACAGACATCATTTCTCTAGCAAAAGTTGGAGGTCAATGTGTTTAGGTGCAGTGAGTATCTATGTGCAACTAAAACTTTGTATCAGTCCTGTTATGTATCTACCACACTACAGAACAACGCTGCAGTGCACAAAGGCCCAGCGTGTGGCTCACCATTTGCAAGGAGATCACCAAGTGTGTTGGGGAGATCATGTGTTGACTGCTTCAGTTTCCTTGCTGAATACCTGCATACAAACCCAGAATTCCAGCCGTGGCAATACAGAGTGTCCTGATGCCACTGGTAGAAATCTGGATTTTGCTGACTTTGACAGTTACTCCTTCTCCCTCAACTTGGATCAATACAAACTAGCACAACCTGCAGTTTACAGGATCATCATGGTGTCCCTGCTACCAAGGATGTATCTTTTAGGCTACAGAGAAACTTGGAGAGGGGCTGTAGGACACAGGTAGGCCTGGCAATAAGATTAAGGGCAACACTGCAACTTGATCTTACCTCAGAGCAACACGGTTACTCTGGTGTGGGTCAGGGCAGTAAGAAGGGAAGAACCTGCCCCAGGCTCAAGGCTATGCATAGGCATTGCTTGAGGATTCCCGGAAGGTGGGTGGGATGGAGGAAGTAAAGGTTAGGGTGGAAATGAATGAAAGAAGGCAGGAGAAAATGAGGAAGGGTGGGTAGACCATGAGCCCCAGAGTATCGATGCTCTGACACAACCTCCCTATACCAAGTGTCTTGCTTTGTTGGTCATTTATGCTCCATTTGGCTCATGGATGACCCATTTCTTAAAAAGGAAGCAAAGTGAAGACCAAGATAATCCTGCAGATTATTCTATTCAGGTCGCTGGGTGGATGCCTGTTTATAACAGATAAGTATAAGAGGATTGCAGCACCCTCCGGCGCAACCTTCCCACTTGGCCAGGAGTGAAGGTAGCAGGAGTGAAGACTGCTTCTGGGGAACCTGTCCAGAAGGGGACCGTCTCCCGTTCTGGGATTCCCCCACTGTGTGTGGTGGCTCTATGTATGCAGCAGATGCTGGGGCTACCTGGGTGGCTTGGGGAAGAAAGAGAAAGAGAAACAGAGCAGGCAGGGGAAGAAGACTGTCCTCCAGCCCTTTCGTGAGCTCCCTGATCCATGGACTATATTTTGACCCCTCTCTGAGCCTCCCTGGCTGTTGTCACACCCATATCTAGTGGGTACCTCACTCACTGTGTCCCACAGTACTTACCACCCATAGGAGCTCTGTCCTGGTTATGCCTGCCATAAACTAGCAGCTTCCATGAAGTGTCAATAAGTCCATTCCCATCCTGGACCCTGAATCTCTTGTAACTCTATTTCCACCCTCTCCTAGATTCCAGATCCTCTGCCTCCAGGACCAGTGTGGTTCCCTTTGTGGGTAAAGCTGCTTCTGCCATGGCTGGGTGTTTGGGCATCTGACCTCCCTATACCAGCCCTGGCCTCATCGCTTCAGACCCCCTATGCAGACAATCATAGTCATCCATGGAAGACTCTTCACACCTGATCACACTCTTCATCACTGAAGCTGCCCTGGGTCCTCACAGTGCTTATCATACATAAAGGAGGCCTGACCTTGGCAAGGCCAGAGGCTGAGTCTGAAAAGCCTCCACAAGAACGTCTTTTAAATAGTGTTTCTGTGGCAATTAGGCAGCATGGGGGAGAAAAGGAGGGACCCTTTAAAGCTCTCTTGGAGCCCCACCCCCACCCCCACCCCCTTTAAACTGGAAATGTGAAAGACTAGTCCTAGAAGGGAAAGACAGGAGGCTAATCACTGTGAGGAGATGAGACAGGGAAGGGTGAACCGCAAGAACCTTAGCCCTGGACCTGAGGTCCTTGTGAAATCTCTGGATGCTGAGGGAGAACACACCTCTACATTGTAGTTGGAGGACACTCACCTCTGCCACATCCTGCACGTTTATCATCTTCTTGGTCTGAGCCACATGGCCCACAATCCCAATGTCCAGCGGGAAGACGATCTCAGAGTCAGGGGGCACCAGGCAATCCTCCAGGAGGCTGTCTGGCTGCACGCTGAAGAGCCGCGTAGCAAGTTCAGCTATGCCGTTGCGCTGGCGATACATGAAGAGGCTGCAGCGGTCAGCGTGCAGGATGGTGCAGAGGCGCCGCAGAATCTTGAAGACCACGCGTTCCATGTTGACATTCTCCTGCATGTCCTGCACCAGTTCAAACAGTGCTGCACTCTCTTCCACCTGACACAGCTCTCGAAGGCTGCCACAGTCTGCCAGCAAACCGTCTCCGCAGGCCCCTGCCACATTCTCAGGGCTCAGCTTCTTCCCAAAGTATTGGTGGGCAAAGGTGGGGTTCCCATCCAGGAAGCTGCGTACTTGTTCCTCACTGAGGCTCATGGTGTTCCTGCTGCTGTGCCCAGGGCTTTCTCCACCCCCAGGTACACATGGATTCTGCAAACTCTGTTGTCAGCAAAGTCTTTCTTAGTGATGATTAGGGAGCCCAGGAGAGGTGATGACTCATACCACATGAGTGGCCCGACCTCTCTTCTCAGAGGCCTGGCAGTCCCCACTCCCCTGGGGAAAAAATGGATATTAAGAATTGGGGCTTGGGGTAAAGCTTGGTGGGCTTCCTGTCTGTCACAGGAGTTATGGGCAGCTAAGAGAAGGAATGTCGTTTCTGGTGAAACAGGCCCCGAGACTAGGTAATTTCACAAGCACACACTATGACCCTCTGTGCTTGGGGAGCTGCTGAAGGATTTGGGTTGGTCCAATAAAAAGTCCCTGGTCTTCCTTGGCCCAAATACCCTGGGAAGATGGTAGGCCTTCCATTACTGCAGTCTGAGGCAGGGAGTGCATGGAGGAGTCCCTGCCTGGAAGAAAAACAAGTACAAAGAGTTTAGTCAGACTGTCCCTAGACTACCTGCCTAGAAGTTGCTTCTCATTGTCTTCTTGATCTTTACTTGCTATGGAGGACATAGGTTCGGAGTAACAGCACTCTGCAGCTGTGTGGCCGTCAAGAGCTGGAGGGTTCAAGTGGACCTATGCCTTGTGTAGACTTAGGACTTTCCTTTTTGATATCACCAGCTAACATGCCCCTGGGCCCACATGCTGTCTCTCTCTCTCTCTCTCTCTCTCTCTCTCTCTCTCTCTCTCTCTTTCTCTCTCTCTCTCTCTTTCTTTATCTGTCTCTCTCAGGTTAGACCCTCCCTCAGGGTTCATAAAGTTGATATGGTACAGTGGAATTACACAGAGTGTTATGTGAGCCAAACGTGTGGAAGTGTTTTTTACTTTCTTGAATTTAGAAACTTACTCTGGGAACATTTATTTGTGTCGCTAGATCTTTGTCCTGTATCCATCCACAGCTGCACCGTGAGCACTGTTTTACAGACCTGCAAACCTGTTTGTCAGGTGAGGATCAGTGCCTCTAGATGACAGTATGTGTTCTGGTGTTGGTTTCTATGGCAGTCATGATGTGATGATATAAAGTATGGTGTAGATTCCTTCCTGGTGCTAGCTTTGTTCACTAAGCACTAAGGCTATTGCAGAGTCTGTGGGTACATTACACAGTGTGCTTGCCTAAGCATGAGGAGATGTCAGTGCTGATGGATAGAAGGAAACCCAGGGATAAAGAAATCTGTCCATTGTGTGAGCTGACGCAGAGTGCCCAGCTTGATCTCGGAGAGGAGAGCCGATGCATTAATTGGAAGGATTTCTGGGCCTTACTCCAGGTGAGACCAGAAATCAAACCCTGAACCTCCAGGGACAACCTGGGAGTTTCCTCATTTGCCTTTTCTGTGTGTACTTTCCATCAGGGTCTAGTATTTAGATGTAATTTTGGCTTTTTTGCATCAGCTGGCAAGGTGTATGTCTGGTGTACACATGTTTAGTGACTTCTCAGCATAAAAGTAGGGAAATTTCTCTCTGTCTTTGTGCTGGCACCTGCAAGTTTCCAAGCAGGGGAGGCTGAGTAACCGCACAGCTGTGTGTATGCATTGGGCCTAGCTGCGTGTAACAGAGCCCTGTACCCACAAATTCTTGTCTCTGCTGAGTCACATACAGCTTCCTTTCAGGAATCTGCTTGCAGGTCTCTCTCTTTCCCTAAAAATAGCAAATCCTGACTGGGGAATCAGGGGAGGGACTTTGGGACAGGGGCAGGTGTGTGGGCAGACACTGCAGTGTGGGGGTTTGGGCTCAGAGCAGCAGGCCACCTGCTTGACATTCAGTCCTGGAATGGCTTGGAACAGGCCTGGTGTGTTATCTCTGTTGGATGAAGGGGCTCATCCGATGCCCACAAGTTCACCTTGTTCCACTTTGAGACCCACCATTCTGCTCCAGTGGCACAGGATAGCTGTGCAGTCGTGGGAACCATGGAGGAAACCACATGCACAGGGAATAAATGGTCACAGGATAAATTTAGCTTGGAGTTCACTTACTTTAACCATAACCCATCCAACATCCACCTGTGGTACTGCCGTGGAGCCCATAGATATGCTGGTTTAGGGGCATTAGGAACTCTAAAATCCCCAGAGGTACCCTAGGCCCATGTGGTTGGGAGCTCTGCATAAATGTCACAAGGTAATGGCACTGACTGTCCGTCCCTACTTCAAGTTTCTTAAACATCTACCATTGATGCCTTGGGGTCTCTGATTGGAATGAACTCAGCAAAGCCATAAACACATACCTGTGGGGCACACCTGTGATGCATACCTGTCAGGTGCATCCTGTGGGGCACACCTGTGATGCATACCTGTCAGGTGCATCCTGTGGGGCACACCTGTGATGCATACCTGTCAGGTGCATCCTGTGAGGTACACCTGTGAGCTGCACCTGTAAGATGCAGGCATGCTCAAGGGACCACTGGACTTACCAGATGACTTCTCTACAGATGCAGCTGGGGGGGTGTTTAAGGAGAAGGGGGACTGCTCCATTTACCAGCCTCCTATTAATTTTGCCTCATCATAATGTGGAATTTTAAAATGAGTCACACATCCTGGGAGTCATTTAGAACAGGAATGTGTCATCACCAGCTGTTACGGGAAGAGAATCTGGCTTCTTGTACCAAATTGTGGAAAGGATACAATTAGACAAGGAGCAGTATGTTCTGGAATTAAAATTAACCAGGCAGAAAAAAAATGGCAAGAGATAGAAGTGGGGAGAATTTAGAGCTCACAACCAGAACCCAATCATGTCTGCAAGCAGAGGAACAGATATGTGCATCTCAGGATGAGATCCTGAGAGCAAGGTAAGAAAGACGGTAGGCACCAACCAGCACCCAAGGAACACAGGTCACTATCAGAGATATGTGATGGATCTGTAGAAGGTGTTTCCCTAACAAACAGGTTTGGGCAGAAGATAATGTTAGATCAAATAGAGAAAGCAGGCCCTGTGCTTGCTGTTTGGGGAACAGTGTCCTGAAGCTGAAAAAGACACTTTAGCTGCCGAAATGTAGTGCCCACCCATAGGCCTGCCTCTTATGAAGAGGGAGCCCAGGATCAACGTCATACTTCTGGTGACACAGAAGGCCAGCCATGTCTGCATAGCAACATCCAGGGCTGGCTTTCTCTGTCACTAGTAGAAGTAGGAAGGGTTGTGGAACTAGGAAGGTCCCTCTGATGAAATCTCCCTCCTGAGCCTGGCCAGGATGTGCTTCCTAGTGAGGAGACATCACCCAAGGCAAGAAGCATAATGCATGTTTACTGCTAGTCTTGGGCCCTTTGTCCACCCAAGTACCAAGGGAAGCTTAGGAGCCATGCTGGGGTCCTTGGCATCTGGCAGTGTGAGTCCATGTCAGCATATGGAGGTGCTCTGTTCACATACACTTATACACCCCCCTTTAGAGAGCTTCTCAAGGTTTCCCCAGGAGGAACCCTTCATCCATTGTTTTGTTTTATCTGAAGCTCTGGGCCAAGGTGTTGGAGTTTCCTACTTAACATTCACAAACTGCCCCTGGTCTGATGTGACCCAGTATCTAATGGGTCAACATGTGTGGATTATAGGATTCCACAGACGTGTTCACAACTGCTCACTCGGCCAATGGCTAAGGTAGAGTGGAGATGCCTGGTGGGTGGCTCATGAGAATTCATCTTATTCTGAACGACAGAAGTCCTAGAGGTGTCAGGAGAGCAGAGAGCATCACCCCTAAGGATAGGTGGCCCTCCTATGGCTTCTTAATTGCCTAGGGAGGAGGTGTAGATGCTGGTAAGATGGCATTAAAAGTGAGCTGGTGGGGTGGATCCTCATATAAGTAATGGACATGTTGCTGGCCCTGTGTAGCCATGGGCCATCTGTGAGTTTATCTTGCTTTGTGGCTTCCTCAGTTTTGACCCAGTGCTTTGTAGAGCAACCTGTCTGGTCTCAGTCTTGGTGTCAAGTACCGCACTGACTAGTACTCACTGGAGTAGGGGCGGCATCTGATTCGCTAGGCTACGCCCTACCTCTTCACATAGTTCCTGAAGAAAGTTCCCAAATAATCATGTCTCTTACTTCCTGGATTGAGCTTTGGGGGGATCTCTGTAAATATCTTAGGGGCTTATGGATTCTCCTTATGGACTGGACAGCATGGCTGAGACCTGTGCAGCCACCAGGATTCCTCATGAATGCCACAGAGATCTCATCCTGGGATATGGAGCAGAACTTTTTGTAGTGACGACCTTGAAAGTACAGCAAGGACTCTGAGCTCAGTAGAGATACCCTGGGAACACAAGAGGACCTGGAAGGACACCTATAAGCTTCCCATAGCATGGATAGGCTATTTATGACTGTAGTAAGCGGGAGAGACAGGCAGGTCAAAATGAAGGTCTCAGTTTGGATGGGCACAGAACAAGACACAGATGCTCCAGGAACCAAGAGACCTCAGCGCTGTGATCTGTGCAGATGATGACATACACCACTAAGTATGGTTTGGAAGGACGGACCCAAGGCCTGGGGATAGATGGGAGGTTTCAAGCTTACACACAATTCATGGTCCCATGCGTGTTGGAGTGAGGCCTTGTAGCATCAGCATCCAGAAGGAACATGGAACTGAGCAACAGAAAGAGTTGTTTCAATTTTGCAATTATTAAGTGGTTTTGCAGTTACACCATTACTATACATTTAGAGGCTTTAAATACAGTGGGATTTTTATTGTTTGTTGTTGTTTGGCTTTTTGGTTTCTAAAGAAGATACATGGTCATTTAAACTTGAATCCAAAAATAAGTCCATTTCAAATGTCAAAGACTGTTAATGAGCTTGGCATTAGAGAGAACCCAGCTCCAGTAGCTATGATGCAGACAGCTGTCTAGAGCTCCCTTGTAGTGTGAACTCACAAATGAGCACAAAGTGCAGTTTGTCCATCTGTAGTGGAGTCTCCTTGTGGGGCATGGTTAAGAGTATTGGGGACTATCACTACCATCTATCTGCAGCAGAACCTCACCTTCCAGACCAAAACTCAGTTCCCATTAAACACTAATTCCCATCCTGTCCAAAATGACATTTTACTGTTATCTCTGTGACTTTGATAACTCTAGGTCCTTCAGTTCAGTATAGCATCACAAAATACTTGTCCTTTTGTGTCTAGCTTAGTTTCTGCTGCATTATATCCTCACATGCATGCTGTGTGTACCACACAGCAATCTGTGTCAGAATCTCATTCTGTTTCAAGACTAATATTCCAAGACATGGCTGGGCCACACTTTTCCCCTTCAACACAGATCTGGGCTACCTCCATACTGTAGCTGCTGTGAACACTTCTGTATGAACTTACGTTTACAGATATACCCTTGAAGAACTGTAGGAACTGTTTATCAACACAGAATTTTATTCCTTTTCTGTCGATTGTAAGACAGTATTTTCCCTCCTTTATTTTGACAAGATTTATGTTCCATTAAGTTAGGAGAACTGGCAGGTTTAAGATTAGTGCTGGAGTCTCAAACAAACTAACAAACAAAAACAAAAAAGTAGAGAGAGAAAACAGTGCTGGAATCCCAGTAGTTAACATCAACTTGGGGAGAATATTGACTTGGGAAGATTCAAGTTAATGAAACAAAAGAAAGAAAGTAGGAAATTGTTACTATAGGATGTGCTCAATGGCTTTGGTCTAGTAGGTCCACCAAGGAGACAACACAAAACAGAGCAGAGGAGTCCTCAGGCACAACATGGCCATGTGTGTGCACATGTGTGTGACAGTGATAACTGATAAGAGAGTAAGAGCTGTGATGTGTCCAGGAACTCGATGCTTCTCGAGACACTGACTTGGGAGAGCACATCTGAGCAGTCTGTTGTGTCAATGATTGTGGTGGTTTGAAGGAGAATGGGCCTCCTAAGCTCATGCTTGGTCACCAGTTGGTGGAACTGTTAGGGAAGGATAAGGAGGCGTGGCCTTCACCAGTTGGTGGAACTGTTAGGGAAGGATAAGGAGGCGTGGCCTTGTTGGAGGAGGTGTGCTGCTGTTGTGACAGTTCAAGAGCTCACCCCCCTTTACCAGTTAGCTCGCTCTGCCTGTGCTCGTGGATCAGGTGTGCAGTTCTCAGCTACCGCTCCAGCGCCATGCCTGTCTACTTACTGTCACGCTTCCCACCACGATGACCGTGACCTCTAATCCCCCGGAACCATAAGCCCTCAAATTAAATGCTCTCATTTATAAATTGCCTTTATAAATTTTATATGTTGGTCATGTTGTCTCTTCACAGCAATAGAAAAGTAACTTAAACAATGATCCACAAAGAAAGGGCTATCGACTCCATAAAGTCCTTGAGTGGCCGATAGGATGGCTAGGCATGAGCCACAGTGGACAGAGGTGGAGCGGGGAGAAATGCAGGGGAAGGTGCTGACGACTGACTGAGTCAGTCAGCTGAAACCAATGCTGACTTGACGGGGGTCAGAGCTGCTCTTGATGGAAGCTGCAGTGGGTTTGGTGGGTCCTTAGCTTTTCCAGTTGCACTGCTGTAACACAGAGAGGTCTTTGCAAATAGCTGTGATCAGCTTCTACCAAGTTCCTGAGTGGGAACAAGTGTCTTGCTGACTATCTTAGTTTTATTTCTGTTGTTGTGATGAATATATTGACAAAAAGAAACTTAGGAGAGAAATGACTTATTTTTAGCTTACAATTCCAAGTTACGGTCCATCATTTGGGAGAAATCAAGACAGGAACTGGAGAAGCTAGTCACATCACATCCACAGTTAAGATAGAGAGAATAAATATGCATACAGCCTGTTTGCTAGCTTTCTTAAGTCTTATATAGTTCAGGGCCCAGCCTAGAGGATGGTGCTGCCCACGGTGGACTGGGTCTTATGTATCATTTAAAGTCAAGACAACCCTCCACAGACTCGAAGTGCTCGAAGGCCCATCTAAACAATTCCTCAATTGAGATTCTTTTCTGAGATGAGTTCAGGATATGACAAGCTGAAAATTGAAAATTGCAATTAAGTGGTACACTGACCCTGTGAAGTATAAGTCTATACACTAACCTCCTCATCATGGCCAGGTGGATGACACTTTGCTTTGTTTAGAAATAGCCATTTCTTCCTGAGCTTGTGTTCCTGGGTGGTATCTAATCCCTCAAGATGAGCCACTCTGTGGTGGTTTCAATACGTTTGGCCTAGGGAGTGACACTATTAGGAGGTGTGGCCTTGTTGAAGGAAGTGTGTCACTATGGGCATGGCCTTTAAGAGACCCTCCTCCTAGTCATGTGGGAGCCAGTCTTCTCCTAGCAGCCTTCAGATGAAGATGTAGAACTCTCAGCTTCTCCTGCACCATGCCTGCCTGGACACTGCCATGCTGCCGCTTTGATAATAATGCACTGAACCTCTGAACCTGTAAGTCAACCCCAATTAAATGTTGTCCTTATAAGTGATGCTTGCTCATGATGTCTGTTCACAGCAGTAAAACCCTAGCTAAGACACACTCAGTGGGCTCAGCCTCAGGTAGTTGGCTTGTGGACTGCAGATGCAGGAGATACAGGTTGGTTTTGGTTTTTTTGTTTGTTTGTTTGTTTTTTGTTTTGTTTTTGTAGTCCTGCTGCCACCACCTTACCACCAGCAGGAAATCTGGTCAGTGCTAGGCAACTCTCTGATGCTCTGAGCAGGACCCATATGGGTTATGTGTGCCTTGGTGGCCAGACGTTGACTCTGAACCCACTCCAAGATGACCCCAAAGCTGTCAGCTCATTGCCTCTCTCAGGGTGAACATGAGTCTGGCGTCTGTCTCTTGTTGAGAAAACATTGCTCAGAGCCAGGTTGTTACTGTGAGCACCTGGAAGTGGATGGTTGTCTACAGCTTGTTCAGTAGGAAAGCAGAATATGGCTCCAGTTCAGTGTAGGTTCAGCTACACACAACCTGTATCCAAAGAGATGTGGCCAGTGTGCCTGGGGCCTCTGTTGACCTGGGGGACAGAGTCTTGTCTCTAAGGTTGAAGGCTGGGAGCCTTCCTGGCTTTGAGGGCAAAACTGGTGGGTTATGTTAGAACTCAACAGTATATGCTGATGCAGGGTCTGGGTGAAGCATTAAAGGGAGGTAACTAGAGTCTCCTCCTCAAAGTACAGCTGTCCCAGGCCATGATGAAGCCCAGAGGCCATGTGGATGTCCATGATCTATATTCTGTAGCCAGGGATTGTGTTGACATCCAAGGCCCATGCTGCTACAGAGGCCATTCAGTTGTCTGTGGTCTGTTTCACTGCCTGAGGCCACATTAGTATCTGAAGTCCATACTGCCTTCAAGGGCCGTGTCTGGGTTCATGGTGGTCCTGATGTGGCTGTTAATGCCCATGGTCTGTGTTGCCACCTAAGGCCATGCAGATGTTTATGGTCTATGCTGACACCTGAAGCCATTTTGTTGTCTGTGGGCTGTGCTGTCACATGGGGTCATGTTGATGTGGGTGACCTGTACAATCACCTGGGGCCATACTGATGTCCGCAGCCCATCTGTGCTGCTTCTTGAAGCCATATTGGTGTCTATTTTCCGGGCTAGCTTGGACACCATGTTGGTGTCCCTGGCCCATGGTGCCCTGGAGGCCATGTTGATGTCTGTGGTCCATGCTGCCACTAGAAGTCCCACAGAGGTCCTTGGTGTCTGCTGATGTTGGAGACCACGTGGATGTTTGTGGTCCATGCTGTTGCCAAAAGCCATGTAGAGGCCTAGGATTGATGCTCCCTGACTGGAAGCTACTTTTGCAGTAACTGCACATGTACACTTGAGATGGAGGGATAGAGAAGGCTTCTGTGACAACCCCTAACCTCCCCCAAGCCCTCCAAAGTAACAGCCTAAAAAGGAAGCCATCAGGGGCCTGGAGAGATGGCTCAGTGGTTAAGAGCACTGGCTGCTCTTACAGAGGTCCTGAGTTCAATTTCCAGTGACCACATGGTGGCTCACAACCATCTGTAATGGGATCTGATGCCCTCTTCTGATGTTTCTGAAAACAGTGACAGCCTACTTATACTAAATAGATAAATCTTAAAAAAAAAAAACAAAAAAAAACCTTACAGCTTCTGGCAGAAGTGTGGGTGGAGAAAGACTTAGTTTTCTTTAGGGGACTGGCCACTGGGAAGGTGATCAATGCTCTAGTGAGTATTTGGACAACACAAAATTGGACTTTTTTCCCTTTCCTTTCCTTCCCCCTCTCTTCCTTTCTTCTTTTCCTCCTCCTCCTCCTTCTCCCTCTCCTCTCTCTCTCTCTCTCTCTCTCTCTCTCTCTCTCTCTCTCTCTCTCTCTCTCTCTCTCTCTTCCGGGGGCGTGGAGGTCACAAGGGTGGGGTGGGGCAGACATGGAAAGACCAAGAAGTGAGTATGATCAGGTGCATGATGTAAAATCCCAAATAATCAATAAAAATATTATGTCACGGAGAAAAAGAAAAAAATTAGAGGACCCAGAGTAACACTGAGCACTGACACAGAAAAGTAGAGTAGTCACAGTAACCAAGAGCTTTCTGAGAACTGGGATGCTCTGATTCTATCTCCTGTGAGGAAAACCAAGGTTGGGGTTGAGGAGAACTCGGGCTCTGGGGTTGGATAAAATGCTTATCCCTAAGGTGTGTTAGAAGCAGTGCTGACATTTCAGTGAGGACTCAGTTCTACCCTGCAATTGTCCTTAAGCTACTGACCTGTGGCATTGTTACAAGAATTTAGGGGGAAGCCAAAAGCATCTTTTAAATTGTCATGACATGGGGCCACCTTGTCCTTAATCCTTGTCCACAGAGATATCACACCTGCAAAAGAATTTTTCTACACATGTAGTTCCAGAATGAAGAATCTGGACATATCACAACCATTCTATAATTACAAAACATAAAGAAAACCAAAGGGAGACAGAATAATGGTTGTTATAAGCCAAACTCATTTGAGGTTACAACCTCTGCACAAGGCAAACTATTAACTTCCAATTTCTATTCTACTTCTTGTGATATCATGTTTGGCCTAGGGCCCCTTTCATATGTAATTATGTAATCTTATCTATCTGTCTGTCTATCTATCTATCTTCCTATCTATCTATCTATCTATCTATCTATCTATCTATCTATCTATCTATCTATCTATTATCTATCAGCATCCATTTATCAGCTATCTATCGATCTACCAATCTATCAGCTATCTATCAATCAGCTATCAATCAATCGATCCCTCGGTTATCTAGGCAATCATTTACTCACTCCTTCATCTGTTTCGGCCCGAGCTGCCTCACACTTGGGGGCCAAAATGTCTTGGACTGCTCTGTCAATGTTGGGACCTGAACTGCCAAAAGCCTTGGGGGCTAAACTGTTAGAGCCTGCACTGCCCCAAGCTGCTCCAGTCAGTGGGTCGGGGTTCAGCAAGACAGAGAGTGAGGATGGACTCGAAGAATGGAGACCAGATACAGTGTGATTCAATCCCATTTATTCTTCAGTCTCTCTTCTTCTCTTCAAGTCCCAAGTCTTGAGTTCCTAGTCCCTAGTTTCTAGTCCCTAGTGCCTCCAAGTTCCAAGTTACTTCTTCCAAGTGCTAAGTGCCTAATGTCTAATTCCAAGTTCTTCCTCCAAGTGCCAAGTGCCAAGTGCCGAATACCTAATAATGATTGTTCCAAGTTCTCTAGCCCAAGTGTATTCTTTCTCAATGCCTAATTCCTACTCCAAGTTGTACTCTAAGTTGTACTCTCTAACCTAATTCCTAGTTCCAAGTTGTACTTCCCAAGTGCCTAATAATCTGTTGCCTTCTTCTGTCTGCCTCTCGCCTTTTACATGTCTTACTTCTAAGCCACGCCCTTAAGTCACGCCCTTAAGTCACGCCCTTAAGTCATGCCCTTAGGCCTTGTCTCTAAATCCGATCTCTAAGTCATGCCCTTAAGTCTGGGCTCTAAATCACAGCTTTAAGTCTCACACACCCAAGGGAAGATCCTGGGTATCTAAAGCAAGATGTTATCAGAGTGTGCTCAGCTGTTGTAGGCTATCGTAATCAAATCTCTTATCAGGGTATATGGCTCAAGATGGCTGCAAGGATGATAGCCGCCTTCTGTCAATCTATCAATCTATCAGCTATCTATCAATCAGCTATCAATCAATCACTCTACCAGTTATCTATGCAATCATTTACTCACTCCTTCATCCATCTATCTATCCATCATTATCAATTCATTCACCTGTATATGAGTAAACACATATATATAGTTGAATAATATTGCTTCTTTATTCACTTAGAGATATATATTAGATACAGCTTTGTTACTTCTGATTGGTAATTAATATTTTTCACTGTTCCTTTACCACAGTTTTTACAGTTATTGAAGCATAATTGACAAAATCAAGCCTGTATTCATTCAGTTTGGTCCCCTGAGTGCAACTATGTCTCTTAAACCCTGGAAAGTCTTTCGATTCTGCCTGGGCTCCTCAGCTGGCACCATTGTTGGCAACTCTGGAGCTGTTACATGAAGCATTGGAGGCTTTATTTGATTCTCAGTCAATGTCTTGCCTTGTTTCATGACTAGCATTTGAAAACCATGCTTGCTGTCCTCTGTCCAGCATTTGAGTCATTTCAAGGGAGGGGAGACCCTGCTGCTACCTTTGCTCTTATATGGTTTTCCATATAAGAGCAGGAGTTCTTCTTTCCATTGCAACAATAATTGTTCTCTGCTTGCTTGTGACTTCCTGCCTCAGATGAAACTTCAGTGAGTACCCCTGAGCATCTTTGTGAGGGTGTGTTTGAAAATTTGCTCTGATTGTCCAGCCACTGCACTCTTGTTCACCCTACAGGGTGGTTGTGTCTACTTATGTCTGCTAAGGAAGAAAGCCTCCACCAGGACTGTCCAACCCTGGTTTTGGAAGTCTAGGAATACAAGAAGACAGTGTGGCAGGCAGCAGCAGCAGCAGGATTTCAGATGAGGAAATGAACACAGGAAACACAAGAACTCTGCTTAATGTGTTCCACAGGTAGAAGGAAAGCCCACCCCAGCTGGATAACTGGGAGGCTGGACGATGTGGGAGGTAGAGCCAGGACCAAAGCAGAGAAGGATCTTTGTTCTTTGTAGTATAGCATCAGTGCAAGCTCCTGCAGAGGTGGTCCAGCAGTGTCCTCATGACGGAGATGCAGGGTAGCAATTCTCTCTTGGGAGCTATGCCCCAATCATTCTGGATCTCACTAAGACATGGACAGCTGACAACACTGTGTACCCCTCACATGGCTTACCTGGGCCCTTTACTATCATAAACAGAGGTCAGAGGAGACTTAAAGGATTCCCATCAAGTGCTAGGCTCCGAAGGAGACCCTGAAAGACATGTGAACAGTCTTTGAGGTCCATTCAAGAGGGGGTTTTCATGCTTCTCAGGACAATTTCTCCTTCCATGTTGGCATGTGACTCATTCTACTGACTTATTGCCTGGGTCTGGGGCCTAGGATAGCATCCGAAGCTGTACAGGTCTCTGTGTCCCTGGGCTGGCAACAGCACTGGCTAGACATAATATTTTGTTTTCCAAATTCCACCTGTGCTTGGTGAAGCAGTGACATCAAAGGTTTCTGTCCTGGTCTCTCTCATATATAGGATTTTGTTGTGGGTTGAGGGTCGGTGCTTGGATAAAGCCTTGCATCCCATGGCTCCACCTTGGGGAATGAGGGTTTAGTTAAGCAGGTGTGGTAAACATGGCTGCCTTCCAGGAGAAGCCTGGATCAGGAGACAGAAAGATAGTGGTCCATATTAGTTTAAGGACAACAGAGGATCCTGATCTGTCATCCCGTTGACCCAGGACAGCCAACAGATGGCTATGCCTGCATCTGCATGACTCTGGGAGACCATTCTGGTGCATTTGGGCAGAACAACTGACTGGTCTAAGAGGAAACCTTTAAAAGGCAACCATGAACTTGTTTGGTAGGCAGGACCTACAGTCAGCTGAGCATCCCCTTCAGCATCCATCACAGTTGGATTCCTTCGTTGGACCCCTGCCAAGGTACCTATCCACGTAACTCTTGGCAACGTGTAGCTATTAGAGCTCAAGGATGGGAAGTAATAAGCCGAGGGGGTTTTAGAGGGTTCCTGGGCGTGTGGCCCCCCGAGGACAGTCCTTGGTGGGAAAGGTCTCGGAGTGTACTCAGCTAGGGCAGGAGTTATGTGACTAGACTGTAGGAGTTCATTTTCTGAGACATTGCAGGAATGCTTTCTCGGGAGAGAAAGAATACCAACAGCACTGATATGTTCCTCTTAAATTCCAGCATTCAACTCCTAGCTAAAAGGACTAAGCCCCAAAAGACGGAGGATTTGTGGGAGAACAGCAGGGATTCACTAGCTGGTCTGAGATCAGACCAAGAATACCCTAGGGATCTAGGCAGGGGCTATGTAGTGATTTGAGTAAGAACGGCCCCCCATGGCCTCATATTTTTGAATGCTTAGTTATCAGGGAATGGCACTGTTTGAGAAGGATTAGGAGGTGTGGCCTTGTTAGGCGTGGCATTGTTAGAGGAAATATGTCACTGGGTGTGGGCTTTAAAGTTTCAAAAGCCCAACCCAAGCCCCTGAATGTTCTCTCACACTTGAGAAGGAAATCTAGCATGCTAGGCCCAGACTCGAGTGCAGCAAGTCTCCTGAGAACATGCCAAGCTATAACACAATGGTTCTCAACCTTTTTAATGCTGTGACCCTTTAATACAGTTCCTCATGATGCAGCAACCCCCAGCCATAAAATTATCTTATTACTACCTTATTACTGTAATTTTTCTACTGTAATGAATTATAATATAAATATCTCATATGCAGGATATGATAGGTGACCCCCAAAGGGGTCGTAACACACAGGTTGAGAATCACAACTATAGACCATTATGGCAATTAATTCATAGTTTACATTCTTTAAACTTTAATTGAGTAAAATTTTAAAACTAGCTATACAAATAATCACAGACCATCTACCATGTGACAGATGCTATTCTTGGTACTGAGATCAATAAATGAATAAACAGGTCTCTGTCTTTGGATCCCTGAGACTCAATAGTCAAATAGCTAAGTTTACTTGGTGAGTTCCAGGCTATTGATGGACACTGTCTCATTTTCTTAAATCAACTTTTTATGCAAAAACAGACTTGAGAAAAGACAGGAAGCTCAGGTTCTTGCAGGTACCCTGAACATAGGCAGTGAGACAGAGCAAGCCAGGGAGTAAGTGAGATAAGTGAGTAACCACACAAAATTGCTTTTGTTCACTCAGAATGGGACCAAAACCATTCCGAGTAGCAGCTGCTGTAAGTGACTCTCACGTCAAAGGTTGTCTGTTCCCTGAGGGCTGGAAGGAGGACAATAGGCATAGAGAGAAAACGTAGGTGCCAGGAGCAGTTGCTTCCCATCAGCCACTGGGTAGGGCCTGGAGTGGACAGTGGGGACAGCTCTACAATTTTATCAAAGCAGCTGCAAGAATGAGTTTCTGTCAACTGAGTGCAAGGGTCGGGACGAGTTCTGTCTTCATCTGAAGTTGAGATACAAAGAAAATCTCAACCTGCTAAAAGGAGGCCTTGATATCATTGAACACAGGAGGCTAGAATCTAACCTGGGGTTCTGGGGAAAGACTTGAACCATAAGCTTGGGAGCTGTCAGTAAGTAGCTTGTTTCTTACAACTATGAGGCTGGGTGGTAAATCCCAGAGGAGAGGATGGTGAAGACGAGGGTCAAGGCTGAGCCCTGTCCACATCTGCTTGACCCCATTTAATGCCACATCCCTTCCCACAAAGCAGTGCTTGCTGTGTTAGACCTTAGCCTGTAGTGAGGCATGTCCTTAGCTACCTGAAGGATGCTCTTTTTCTCTCCTGCAAAGCTGTTTTAAGAAGCAGGAGCTGTGCCTTCCCTGCTAACTCTCCCCCAGACATTCGGAGTGTCTCGGCGGTCTGCTGAACCGATAGAAAAAGAGAAGCCTCAGGACCGAAGGCCACACAGTTCTTTCCTGTATCTGTTTTCACTTGTCTCGAATGTAAAATAATGTGAGACAGTATTGTTTTGGTGCATCAAAATATAAAAAGCAGTTCTATAATCTTATTAAATCCGTGCTGTTACTTGGGCTAACTTAAATTTTTATTAGCAGTTTAATGAGTCAGTGAAATGGCTCGTCAGGGAAAGGCACTTGCTACCAGGACTGAGGACCTTAATCTGGTCCTTTGGACCCACGAGGTGGAAGGAGAGAATCAAGTGTTCCAAGCTGTCTTCTGACCTCTACGACTCCCTCATTGTATTTACATCCCCACATGCAAATGCACCGCACAGCGAGCAAATAAATGCAATTTTAAAAGTTGAAACTATTTCATTAGCATTTTCTTATACAAGTTTGGAAATAACATTTTAAACGAGAGCACTTATCTGCTTTTTATTTTATAACTTCAACGTGACTTGCTATTTCTTGCAAAATCCACTGTTTTTGTAACTCTATCACTGACAACAGTATTGCAAAATTAGGACATGAATAAACCCTGATTACATCTGACTCAGCAGAATGCTTGCTCCCGTCGCTGACAAGAGGGTGCTGCTCTGATTTGGATGGTGTGTGCTGTTTTCACATAAGTTGATGAGTTCCAGAGAGGACAAGAGGGAATCATGTTGCAATGCCTTTCATTAGAGATGTACAATGTGCATACTATTACTGCACAGGTGATGGCTCCCAAAACACCAGAATGAATGCGTTTGGAATTTAAAATGATGGCTAGAAGCATAGTCTGGTGACCATCCAGTCTGCATCTCTCGCGTCGCCCTTCACTTTATAAGTAAGCTAAGTAAGCAGCCTTAGCTAGATTTTCATCATTTGCTCATTTGTGTGGTATAAGTTCTCCTGCTATGCAAGTCACAAGCCATCACGCCCAGAGCCACTGAGACAGAATATACATTTTTGCTTAACTTGATGTAATTTCAGAAAGCAGGTAAGAGAAAAATATGGTAAAGATAGAAAACGGTTGCTTTAAGTATTTATTATCCATATTTTAATATATTTAATTGTATCATTTATTTTTACCTGGGCATGGCCAGCTTCACCAAGATTACAACCTCTGAAGACCCCTTTCAGATGATGCTTCTGAGTCAGATTCCCTATCCGTTTCAAACTAGCTAGAACCTGAGTTCCAAATCCCACAATAGGATGCCCAGAACCACTACAATGCAGATCTTTATTAGAGGCTGTCCAGTGTACACTTTTTTTTTTAAAGTCCCCTAAGATCTTTCCCAAGGCAGCTGCTTATTTGGCAGAACTCTCTGGAGCTACCAACATTATGAGGCTGTGAGGCCCTTCTGCGGCACAAATCTAGACCCACACCAGAGAAGTTATGGTTGTCTAGCTGAACTTACAGGTTCAGCAGTGATGAGTTTTTAAGGGATCAGGCTGAATGAAGTATATGTGCTTGGGATATTACAAGAGAACCCACTGGGCAAATGTAAGTCACATTTCCAGTCAAGCTTCTATTCACTGTCCATAAAATGACAATTAGATAGAGACCACATAGTTCTTAAAAAGCTAACCAAGGTGTGTGTGTGTGTGCTTTACTGAAGATAAGTGAAATTGTTGATAGCATTAATAACCGAGCAGTGTAAACTGAGACGCCACCTATGGATGCCGGGCTGGCCAACACTACGGAAGCTGACAGCACCCTGTGTTGCTGAGAACACAACCTAGGATTGTACACATATGGCATGAGGGAATAAAAAATTATTCTAGTTAACAATCTTCTGTTTTCTTGAAAGATAACTGTAACTGTATGGTGAGCCCCACGATCTCACTCCTACTGCACTCCCAAGGAGTTGGAAACACACTCCTAATGACTCAAACCTGCATGATACCATGTCTGAGTAGTAGCTCAGTCACCCCGCAGAAAAAGCCAGAATGCCCACTGTGCCCTCCCCCATCCCCACCCCCTGCCTTGAGCAGGCTTGAAAGACCTTGTTTACCACAATAGACCAAATAATAGGACCTAGGTGGAGTTACCCACCTTGGCTGCAGGTACAGGAACTTAGAAGAATAACTGCCCACTGAGCTTGCCTTGAGACATCTCTGGCTGTGACAAACAATGGGTTCCCTTACCCATCTCAGGCTGGAGCAAGAAGGGGTTCGGTGGTGGGGTTTTCCCTTTAAATTGAGAGCTGAGCATTAAACTTCGAGCCTTGATCAGAGAACTTTGTCTTGGCTTCATTTCCTCTCGCCCTCCCTCCCTTTCTTCATTTCCAGCCCCCGTTTCAGGTGAACCCATGATCCGTGGCCGCAGGCAACTACAGCCCAACATGTCATGAATGGAAAACACTTTTTACTAGAATTCTATTCATCAATAAGTACAATCAATTGATCCATGGAAGAGTTTGGACAAATCTGAAAGGCACTGAAACCAGGAAGAAGAGACCATCCATGCATAGGAAATATTGTGATAAAAACTATAGCACACAGACCTGGTGTGGGGGAAACCTGAGCTTAGCATTCGCAGAAGCTGGAACAGCAGAGTCATGAGGTGGTCACTTGTATAAATGTATGCAACTGTCCAAACTTACAGAACTGTACAGTTACAATCAATGGATCTTATAGTACATAAATTGCACCTCAATGCGAAAAGGGCAAAAAATAAAATAAAATAAAGATAGTGTTAATCAGACAGGGCAATTTCATCCCCAGGTTACTCAACTGTGTGTCTCCATGATTCAGGACATACTATTCCCAAACAAGAAGCAATAAGTTGTTTATTGCAGTGAAATGGGTAAGCTGCAGGGCTTCATTACCAGCAATGAGTGGACACACTTCACAAACATATGGAACAAAAGAAGCCAGGTATGGAGAATCATGCTCTCTGATTCTCTGCAAAAAAATTTTTTTAAAAAATGAACAAACAAAACAGACTAAGCCAACCAAAACAGCTAGGAATGGATTCCTTCTAACAAATATCTAAGCAAGTGTAGGAAGACAGCTCTGGTGAGCTGACAGGTTCTGAGCTGCATCCTCAGGCACTTCTGTCTTCCATGACTATGATAGATAAATGCTTATTTCTATATCATGAAGATATCACACCTATATTTAATATTTTCTGTGATTACATTCTATAAGGCGAAAGCTTTTAACACAATAAGAAACCCTGTTGTGTCTCCGAGAACTCATAGCCATGGTTTCATGAATCCTTTGAAAGACTCACAGTTGGGTGTTTGCACAGAGATGCCTGCACTGCCTGTGTGAAGCGACAGATTAACATGGCTATTCCTGGAAAAACGGGGGTGAGGATTAACAATGAAAATTTTAACTATTTGGCCAGTTATAATGTGTGAGTGCTGGTCCCCAGAATTCATGGGCTAGAAATGTTATCCCCAAAGTCATATGCTTATGGTGTTTGGTGGGACCTTAGGATATAATTATTTGAGTAGTTGTGTCATGGAAGGAGCTCTTTGCTTGCTCTGTCTTGCCAGGTGATACCCTACACCATACCGTACACAGCACAAGGACTTCACAGTGGCAAGAACTTCTGAACTGTGAGCTAAATAAACCATTGTTCTTTGTAAATGTTATGGTTATAGTAAAAGAAGGTAGACTAAGACATACGTTATAAAATAAAAAACAAAAATACTTTAAAATGTGTGGAGTAGAAAAAAATTAAAAGCTCAGTTGATTGAATCACTATTCTAGGCGATGCAGTTTTGAATGTAAATATTAAAATAAGACTTGAAAGTGAGAATATTTCCCAATCCATAACTGCTGTTGCATTCCCACGTGTCTTTTCTGGGTTTACAGCCTCTTCCTTGTTTTCAGTGTGAAGACTGATTCCTACCCCAGAAGACTGCCAGACCTGCCCAGGCTCTGTAGGAACTTGGTCAGTAGCTGATGATGTGATTTTCCTGGAGAAGTAGCAAAGTTATTCCTTGCTGGTGTGGTTCTTTCTGGAGTTGCTCTCCTTCCTGCCTCTGACCCCTCCAGGTCACCTGACCAGACCGCAGCTACCCTTGGTCCCCTCCTTGGCTCTGCAAGTGGATGTTGAGGAAGGCTCACAACAGAACATGGGGAGCCCTTCCTTGGTGACAGGATCCTGAAATAAAGCAATACAGTCTGCTCTAAAATCCTACATGTGTTAGCTTCAATGTCATCCCTGGTTTCCTTGTTATGGGACCACAGATTGCCCCTCCCACTTTCTGCTGACTCCTCCTCCTTTTAGAAAGACCAGGAAACAGCAGGGTGAGTCCCAGTACCTGTGATTTTACACTGCAAGTAGGGAGGGAGCTCCAGCTCCCCTAGATTCCAAGCAGCTGAGCCCCTTCTCATTACACACCAGGATGCTCTCCTGAAATCTCTGTGTTCCTGCCTTCGGGATAAAACTGAATTGGTTCAGCTTAAAGATCCTTCTCAGTGAGTTCCCCTCTCCCTGTTACTGCCTAAGTAAATCCTCTCTGAGCTCCTTCCCTATCCCCAACACCAAAGAGACCGCTCCCCTGTTTGTGGGCTACTGCCACTATGCTCCCCAAAGAACTAGGTAGACGTTTGTTGCATCACAGACACATGTACAAACTCAGCTATCCCCAGAAATAGTTGGACTGCCCTTACCTAGCCATTTCCAGTCCCACCTGATAGGAAAGTCATATTTGTATTACAGGGAAAGCCTGCACCGTGGGGATCCTCTGCAGGGGCAGGAATTAGGAAGGCAGCTGGGGAAGCATAGCCTGTGCACAGAGCCTGGGTTTCTGTTCCAGTTCCAGTCACTCACTAATTTACTAATGGAAAGTCCTACCGGGGATAACAGGGGACCTACCTCACTGGTTGTCCTGAGAAGTGAGTAAAAGAATGTTCCTGAAAGCTTTCAGTTACTGAGAGCATCGGATCAGACAAGCTTCAAACAAAACTGAGGCAATGAAGAAATATGACAAAATTTGAGAAACGAGGAGGCAATGCCAGGTGAGGATCATTATGGAGTGCAAATATACTCTAAAAGGGGAAACGTCATGTTCGTGCGCCCTGTGGTGAGTATAGAAATGGAAAGATTGTTAGAGGTTGGCAGTGCCCTTCTAGAGAAGCAACCCAGAACAGCACTTCTAGAGTGCTCTGAGGGTAGAAGATATCCCCAGAGCCCTGCTCAATTCTTCAGTCTTAAGATCGGACCTCATCCTTCATGGATGAGATGGCTTCAATTCCTTCCTCCCCAAGACTAGCCAGCCACAAAGGTCCCATGTGGGGAGCAGAGAAGCAGCTCTGCAAGGCGCAGCAGCTCCAAATCTCGTTTCCCTGGAAACTGGAAGAACTGTTGGAAGTTTGCACTGAGCTCTGCTCTCAAGCGTGGGCGCCGCGATCCTTACGTACAAGGGCTCGCGGA
The DNA here is from genome assembly GCF_011762505.2 of Arvicanthis niloticus. Classification (NCBI taxonomy): domain Eukaryota; kingdom Metazoa; phylum Chordata; class Mammalia; order Rodentia; family Muridae; genus Arvicanthis; species Arvicanthis niloticus. Next base: position 2,162,045 of record NC_047664.1, read on the forward strand.
GCCTCCTGGGCCACACGCCAAGCTCGCGGAGGTAGGGCTGCGCCTTTGCTTTCTGGCGAGTCATCCTTCACCAGGCGCAGGACCGGGATGCTGCTGTTTCAAATTCTGCTCCTCCTGCTAAAAATACAGAGAGGCAGCCTCGCTCTTTCTGAAGCTATGGCCCGAAGTGAAACCCACGCAAACGTCCGGGAGTCTTTGGAAGGCCTCCATACACCCACTCCATACACCACCCATCAAGTGGCTTCCCGGAAGGGTGGGCAAGAGCCCCCCGAGCTGCCTCGGCCACATGGGCGCGGCTTCCCCAGGCAATACAGCGCTTGGTTTTGGGAGGATCCCTGACCTTAAGGAGCAAAATATAGGAAAGTCCCTAGGCCTTTTCCTGACTTGAACCTGCTGTTGGAAATGCCGGCGCGCAGGCGCGTTCTCTCCACCGCTCCCTCTTCCCGGCGCTCGGACCCGGCTTCTCCCTGCTCCAGCTTAAGGCGCAGCCAAGGCAACCGGCGGTTCGGAGGCTGCTGCGCAGGCGGCCTGAATCACCCACACCGGGACTGCGGGCTAGGGAGGGGTTGCCGGAGGGAGGCCTCCAGTGGTCCGAGTGCGGATTTGGGCTACTACAGCATTCTCCCTTCTCGCACACTCTAGCGCAGGCCGAATTTATTCACTTGAGTGTGAGGAATTTTTCTGCCAGATCTGAAAACAGAACTGGATTCAAAGCAGAACTCACCTGAGGTTCTCCCCAAGACTTCATCCTGGTCTTGCTCCATGACTGCTCCTCTGAGAAATCTCTAGCCAGTTCTCCCGCATATCCTATTCACGACCTCCGAGCACCTACAATACTCTACCCACAGCTCAAGTCAACACCTTTTCCTGCACATCCACCACATAACACACACACACACACACACACACACAGCACCCCTGGACAGTGCACATGCACTGTGTTAACCCTACGCATATCTCGGAATGCACACCGCTCGCCGCCACACAATACAGTCTACGCATTCCCTTCATACATGTACACAACACACGCCCCTACATGCCAGCACTTCCCAAAGAAACACACTTGGTCCTCCATCCCCGAATACCCTGCTCACTCTCCTCCATTCTTTCGGAACATTTCCCCCTTCCCCATTTCTTCATCCAGGCTCTCCCTCATACCTGTTCGTATTGCTGAACCCCCACTTAACTTCTTCGGGTTTCCGGGTCCAGTCAGGTGGGCGTGGAGACGAACTGCCCAGTGAATTGGGAAAAGCAAACTCAGGGCATGCAGAGGTGGGAGGTACTGGGGGTGGGGCCCAGGGGGTCCCAGGAGAAGGAGGCCCCTAGGGTGTAGTGGCGTTCCTGAGGCTGTGAGCTCTGGACATCCGGCATTGACAGGGGGAGGGTAGGAAGGCGGAGACTTGGCGAGGGCCCCCTCTCCTAGGGGAGGGCCGGAGGGGCGTCCTGGGGGCCAGAGGGTCGGGAGGGGGCCGCGGAGGGTGGTGTCAGGGAGAGAGGCGCGCGGGGCCGCGGGTGGGGGGGGCCGCGCGTCCGGGGATCGGCGCCGCGGTCTGGGGAGGGGGCGCGCGCACCTTGCGGTTTTCCGCGCCGGCTTGGTTCCCGGTGCGGGGTCGCGGCGGCGGCGGCGGCGGCGGGAGGCGGAGGATGCGGGCTCCAGTGGCAGCGGCGCGAGCCCGGGAGGACGCGGGAGGATGAAGAGGAGGCCGGCGGTCCGGCCGCGCGGCGCCGGGAGGAGGCGCAGGCGGCGGGGGCGGCGGCGGGCGGCGGCGGGCGCGCCGGGTGCGGGCCGGCTCCGGCGCGGAGGATGAAGTGGAGCGTCCGCGGGGCCTGCGCCGCGCTTTCCTCCTGCCTGCTGCTCGCCTGCGCGCTCAGCGCCGCCGCCGTCGGCCTCAAGTGCTTCTCACTGGGCTCTGAGCTGCGCGGGGAGCCGTTCCGGCTAGGGGCGGCCGCCGGAGCCTTTTACTCGGGGTTGCTGTTGGCCGCCGGCCTCTCTCTGCTCGGCGCCGCCCTGCTGTGCTGCGGGCCCCGGGAGGCGCCCCTCGCCGGGTCAGGGGCCGGGCAGGGCCCGGGACTCGGGGTCCCCGCATCTCCAGCGGGCGCTCCGGAGCCCTCTCCTGGAGAAACGCGGGCGGCTGCCGGGCCCTCGGGACCGGTGAACAGCCAAAACCTGCTGCTCCTAGGCGTCCTGGTCTTCATGCTCGGGGTTCTCAGCGCTTTTGCGGGAGCAGTGATCGACGGCGACACCGTGTCCCTGGTGGAACGCAAGTACTCCCACTATTGCGTGCCCCCGCGCACGCCGGCCGCTGGCCCTGGCCCGGCCACTGGCTCTGTAGCCCCAGGCACTAGCACGCAGCGCTCCCGCGGCAACCTGGACAGCACCACGACCGCCAAATGCCGCAAGTTGAAGGACTACCAGCGCGGCCTGGTGCTCTCCACTGTATTCAACTCGCTCGAGTGCCTGCTGGGCCTGCTCAGCCTCCTGCTGGTCAAAAACTACAAGTCGTCGCAGGCCCGGCGCGGACGCCGGGGCCGGCGGAGGGCAAGCCGATCTTTGGCGCGACCGCGGGGCGGACCCGGGCTCCGCTCTCAGCCGCTAGCCTCCCGGACCCGGCGCGGCCGCCGGGGCAAAAGGGGGCGGCGGCTGCAGCCTCGGCCCAGCGAGGCCTCTATCCTATCCCCGGAGGAGTCCGACTTCATCACCCCAGGAGATTGCGCGAGCTTCGCGGCGCACCACGCTGTGTCCTACATCAACGTGGGCGTCTTCCACGCGTTCGACGAGGCGGGTGTGGAGGTGTGCTGTGGCGGGCACCCGTCGGTGGAACTGCCAGGGTATGCGCCCTCGGACCCCGACCTCAACGCCTCCTACCCTTATTGCTGCCGGCCGCCTTGTGAGGTGGCGCGCCCTTGGGAGCCTAGCCGAGCCTGCTGAGTTCGGGCCCAATTCCCCCACGAGACGCCCAAAAGGGCAGCAGTCAGGCTTTGCTTGGTGTTGTGCCTGCGTGAGGCTTGGCACCTATTCCGGCCCGGCCTTGTGTTATCTGCGAGACTCTAGGACACTATATGGTATTCTCCTTTCTGTGTGAGGAGGTGTCTCCCTTCTGTGTCACTCATATCCGGACTCCATTTAAAGTTTACAATAAATGTTTGGGGTGGGCTCGCCGATCACTCTTCTCTTAGGCAAGTCCATACCCCAGGACTGTGCTCAGAGGAGAAGGAGGAGGTCCTGGGTCGAATGGGCAAGAACAGAACGCCTAGCAAAGGTGATTTCCTGTAGAGGACCTCGGCTGAGAGCGCAAAGCAGTTGGAACTGTAGGAACAGAAGTAAAGAGCAACCAACAGCAACACTTTGTACCCGGATGTGCCTGCTTCTGTCGCCACTTTCTTACTGTAAAGCTCTCCATAAACAGTGAAAATGTTTGGTAAATTTATTGCAATTTGACATTGGTGAGTTCCTTTATTAAATTGATTGCTATGTTACTGGAGAATGTCCGTCAACTTGGAATTGGAGGATGTCTACATGCAAATCAGCATGGGGGGAGAGTGGCTGAATTGGGACAGACAAATGCTGAGTTCGAACATCTGTGCTCCGCTAGCTGGTTGACTAGGTCCAACCTATCTCTGAGCTACCAGCTGTGTGGAGAGACACTGATGCCAGACCCCTGCATTTCAGTTTTTGGAAACTGGTTGTGTGGTTTCTACTGCAAAGCAGTAGGTTTTATTTTTGGTTAATACATATGAACAGTTTGATTCTATTTTAAAAAATCGAAGTCTTAGTTTTTCTGCAAAATAATTTTCCTTTTAACTCAATAATCTGATGAGTTTAACTATATAGCATTTCATTTAAATACACCACTCTAATAGCCTTAATGAATGTGAAGGACATACCTTTAAGTGAGTAGAATATTCGTGTAACCATTTACACACAATATGAAATGAGTTCGACATGACTGGAGTGTTTCCATCCTTCTGGTGGGCTGGCTGGGAACCAAGCAGGCTTTGGGGAAAGGTGATCTGACCTTCATGTGCCTGGACTAGTGAGACCAGGCAGGTAGTGACTCAGTCTACCTGGGAGCAGAGCTCTGACCCAAAAGGTGCTCCTTTTATGTGGAGGAGGGGAACAGTCCTCTGGATGTGCAAATACCCATGTATCAAGCTCCACAGGCTAAAAGAGTGATGGAGATCCTGGGTAGGGTCTTCAGTGTGCAAAAGGCTACTTCTATGAAGAAACCTGCTGTTTAAGGAGGCACAGTTCCCAGTCACAGGCTGTGATAAGGCCTTTCCTCAATTCCCAAATGCCCTGCCCAGAGCTCCCCCCTCCCCCCTCCCCTGTATCCCCGGTGACTGTAAGCATCCTACCTTAGTTAAAACCAGGCTAGTTGCCCTGTACACTAGGACACTAGAGGAGGAGGGTGTCCAAATCCATTTCCATGAAGAACAGTGAGGTCTGACAGCAGCCATGGGCCAAGCTCTGGCGGTGAGGACTGGTCTTACCTCTGCTAAGACATTTCCTCTGACACTTGAGGATGTGATCAAAGCATCGACAAGTTCAGTCCTGGCAGCTGTATGTAAAGCTGCCCAAAAGGAAGCCATCACTCATGGCTATCTCACCTATCTCAGACCTTTGATCTCCTGGGGCAAGCAGAGAGAAGAGGCTAAACCTCCTGCTGTTGTCTGTTCAGTCCTGCTTAAGCAGAAATGTCACAAACGGAGGCAGCATAAACTGACTTAAGATACTTCTCTTATCTACGCCAATCCAAACATGTGATGTTGATGGATGCTTACAACTGAGAGCAGAGAACTCACAGGTGGCTGCTGGCCATTCTACTGGGTCCATTCAAAGCCCTGTGGATGAGAGCAAGCAGCCTAGGTGGAGTGGGTCTATAGGCTGCGTACTTGCAGCAAGATCCACATTGGACCTTTGGTGGTTTTTCCCCGAGACATTTAGTCATGTACATTTCATGTAGCTCTAAATCTTAGATGCCTCATGAGTCTTTTAAATTGTCTATCAAGGTGAGTAGCCTCTCTACATTTCAGATTTTATTTATTTATTTATTTATTTATTTATTTATGGAACAGAAGTTTTGTAGAGAGGACTTAGGTGGGCAAACCCAGATACCAGGGAAGGCAGATCATTGTGATATTTGTGTATATTGTCTGATTCAGGGCAACAGGGGGAGCCTGGGGTGTGGGAGGTGAGGGCTTTCTCCTAGACTTGGGCAAGTAAGTCTCTTAAGACAAATGAATTAGATGAATGTTTCAAGATTTGATGTTCTAACTCCCAAATACATACATATTGCCAGCTCCACTTCTCCTTCCAAGGTGTCTGTGAGATAGGTGGGGTAGCAAAGTTTCACTTTCAAAGTTTACTGGAGAAAAAGAATCCCACTATTGTTTAAAAGTCAGTTTCCTATAAAGAGCAGTCCTCGGGACCTGGTGTGCAGATAGGATCTTGAGGCTTTACCACCTCACTTTGCATTCCAACGCACAGCAGTTTTACTCATGTCCACTCTGCTTTAATGAAGTTATAGGTAGCTGTCCAAAGCTAATTCTTTGTGTTACTTGGAAAATAAGTCACTTCTTGGCCTTTCTTCCAAAATTAGACACAAACATATCTTAGTGTTTTTACATGCTAAGTAAGCAAGCTAGGTGTAAGGTATTGTTTGTTCAGCAAGAGAGCCTCACAGTCCTTAGGGATGGGGGTTTAGTTTTAAGAGGCTAAGACACAGCATGGACTTGCACAGATGTCAAAAAAGCCATGCTTTATTACAGAATCAGTGGACCCTAATAACTGGGTTTTTATGCATTGCCTCAGAAGGATGTTCTGTTCTGGGTGACATGACAGCTGAGCCTTTGGATGAAAATTCAGTCAAATAATCATTTAACAACTATTTAACCAGCCAAATGATTGGTTGTGAGTTTCAACGTGCTGATGCCTGGCGAGGGGATGCCGTAAAGGAAGAAGCCTTGAACCCATATGCAGACATGCATATGTGTATGCATGTACACACCAGGATGCACATACCACACAACAGAACACAAGCAAGTTTACATACAGTAACATGTACATATGTGCTTATGCTCACTAATGAATGCACATACACATATGCATATCTGCATGGACATACACATATAGCTTCTTGTATGTATGAGGGCCAGGCCAAATAAGTGAAGTCTGGGGCATCAGAAACAGAGTGGAATCCATTTGTGGCTTTGTGGGCTGGCTGTGGGTCCCTGAGCTTGTATTTCTCTCTCTGCTGCAGTATTATGTCATAGGATGAACATGCAGGAACCTCTGAGGCCACAGCTAAGTGGGAACAGACAAACAGAGAAGACCATCTCGTGTCAAGGCATCTCAATGGGTTCATGGTGGGAAGTTCTGAGACCTGGGCAAGGGTTAGGCTGTCAGGCTGAATTCCCAGGCTCGGAGCCTGCTACATGCAACTCCAGTGATGGTCACTTGGCACGTCCTTGTGAAGATAGGCTCATCCTACAGTATCCCCCAAACTCATCATCACCCAAAGTATTTCTTCTCACTATGATCTCAGAGAAGAGTCATAAATGCCAGAGTTATGAACAATAAGTATATGTAGTTAAGAACTAGGAGCGTATATACCTGTTCCACCTGAGAATCTGTTGCAGTCTCATGTCAACAGGTATAATTTCCAAGGGCCCAGTGTCCCTGCTTGGTTTACTGCCTAATCAAAGGGGGAAATCCCCAAAGGAAGAAAGAAATGAATTTAGGATCACAGCAAGGAACTAGCCTTATATTTTCAAAATTGAATTCTGAGCAACTCCTGGGATAAGAGGAGAAGCCTGGTGATTTCTGCTGCTAAACTTCCTTCCCAGAAGGAGACATAAACCAATGCATCCTCCTCCCCCTAAGGTCCCAACAACAAATTGAGGTATGATTTGCTAGAGCTCACTCTGAGGAACCAATGAGTTTATTGAGCTGATAACGCATAGGTAAAAGGTATGGATGTCCCCCACCAAAAGGCCCTGTTGGAAAGTGTTGACTCAGCAGGGAGAAAAGTGCTGGCTCAGCAGGGATGCCGGCTGTCTCACAATCACATCAATGGACCTCCCCCTGCCAGTCTTCCCTGGCCTGTGTAGTCTAGCCCCTCCCTGAGGCCATGTGCAGTTAGGGTAGAATTACATACAGCAGGCAGTATGGAGTAACTAGACAGGGTGAACAAACTTCCAAAGATGCAAGCCATTTGGCTAGGAGGACAGTCAAGGACAGTCGTCCTGTGGCAGATATGTTCAACACATATTCTTAGTCGCTGTGCTTTATATCTTATACTTGTGGTTTTTCTCTCAGAAAATTTCTGATCTTGTAATTTCACTTTATCAGCCATTGATCTTCAATGGAATGCCACTGTTGGATCAATAAAATCTCTTTTAAAACACAGGATACTTCACAAAATTTATGCTTTTTTTGGCCACTTTCTTGTTCATGGCCAACTATGGTGAGGGAACAAGCCGGATAAGAAGGCAGAAGGCCACAGGCTCTTCTGAGCCTTCACTGGATCTTCTTACAGCAATGAGCAGGGCACATAGGCCTCCTGCTTTTCAGTCCTCTTCCTTCTCCAGTCCTCCAGGTTCCAGGAAACCTCTCTGATAATCCTACTGTTCTTGCTGGGGCCCCATCCAGGTTGAAATCTTCCTTTGAAGTAGTATCTGAGTTACCTATGGAGCTCTTCCTGTATCTCTTCCTTCCTTTCTTCCTTCCTTCCTTTCTCTCTTTCTTTTCTGGTGTTTTGAGACATGGTTTCTCTGTGTAGCTTTGGCTGTCCTGGAACTTGGTCTGTAGAACAGGTTGATCTTAAACTCACAGAGATCTGCCTGGCTCTGCCTTCCAAGTGTTGAGATGAAAGGTGTGTGCCACCAACTGCCCAGCCTTCATCTTTGCCCTTGATGCAACGTTTTCCTGTTATGTTGCTTTACTCAGAAAAAGTCCAGAAGGAAAGAAACATCTTGACTATGGTTTGCCCAGGGGTGGGGAAGAGCTGATGCAGGTTTTCACTGGGGAATCCAGTGACTCAATAGCTGTGAGGACCTACAATGATATTCCTGGCAAATAAAGGCCTGTAGTGTATATGAGGGAAGGCCATGTCTGTTATCAGATGTGGGCATCTGGGACAAAGGAAGAGTCACAGTATCTGGGCGCTGAGGAATACATAGAGAGAGTGGGTTGCTGCTAAGGCCGAGGCTGAGCCCTGATGGCATTTCAAGAGGTCCATTTTTATTTTTCTCTATGAGGGGCATGTGTTAGGGAGGAGGGAGGCTACATGTGAGAGCAGAAATGTGGAAAGGAGGAAGGAAGGGCCTCGTGAATCATGCAGGAGTAACAGCAGTGTGCAGACCGCACTGCTTCTGGTGCTTCAGGCCATTTATACCGCATCCTCTCAAGGCCCTGATGCTGTTAACATCTGGTTTGTAGAAAGAAGACACGCCTGGCCCTGAAGGAAGCAAAGATGAGAGCCCTGTTCCAGCAGGACTACCATGACCCCACCTTCCTTGGCTCCCTTACCTAAGTCACACTTCTATAGCTGGATCTAAGCCATCCATGTCCAGCTCCTCCTCCACTGCGCCTTGGTCAACGCAGAGTACTCTTTCATGCTCTTCAGCTAGGAGACATGAGCATCTGCTCAGTCAGCCTAAGCCTCCTGGAGAGCCGGCTGTGCTCATGTTCACCTGCACCCCAGCCTAGAGTGGTCACAGAAGTTAGCACCTCATAGGTAGAAATGGAGGAGCAATATTTGCCTCATATTTGATCAGCTCTGCCAGAGGTGGGCCTGGCCTCTGCTCTGTATGAGCTGAACTGGCCATGTATCTAGAAGATTGCCAATAACTGGCATACGGTAGAATCCACACAATAGCATGCCTATAATAACATCTAGGAGGTATACCATGCAATAGGATGTTGGGGTTGGTTGATGGAATGGGCGGGGCTAATGGGTAGAGCCAGTGGACACACTGACAAGGAATGGACCTCCTGATGCTCTCAAGTGCTTAATGGACTTGGGAACTCTTACTGCTGTCAGCATCCACTTTTATTAATTCATGGAGGGCACCTGTGGGGTACTTACTGTGTGCAGATTCAGTGTTGTTGTGGGAGTATAGAGATGACCAAGGTCAATACAGGAAACAGACATCTACTTTCATCTCTGTGGAACTGGGCCTCCATAGGAAGCATCCTTTCCCTCTGGTAGCAGAACCAGCCAGCTTCTGAGATCTCAGGTACAGACAGGAAGGAAATTATCCCAGCCTTGAACAACAAGGCCAAGTGCACAGCAGCCTGCGTGTGCTCACAGGTCTGAAAAGTCACGCCATGTGAGTAGCCTGAAGAAGAAAAATGATTTTATGGTTATAAAATAACTGCAGAAGAGGACGTTTTCTGAACACTTCTTATATTTGTCTTATTTGCAACTTTGTTTGAGAGAACCACACATAACTGAGTACTTTTACAGCGTGGGCTGTCATGTATCAGTCCTCTTTCTAGAGGGGCTGTCCTACACAGCCTTCAAAGGGCCCTGTCTGGATAAGAAACTTGTTTCCAGTAGCCACAGGCCTGGGCTCCTAGAGCATCTACAGAAGAGGTGATACATAAATACCTTAGCTCTCTTGGCTTGCTCTATCAGGACCTTCAGAACACGGCCTCCCAAACTGTTCTTCTTAGGACCTTGAAAGGTCTTCCCTCCTGCTTACCCCAAGTCTCTGCCCAGCAGAGGTCGTCTCTGAATTCCAACATCCTCAGTTTCCCTTTTGCTGAAGCACTCCCACAATGCACACCCCCCCCCCCAGCCCATCCTTCCATAGGAACAGGAACTACCCCGGAGGAGGGTCTGCGGGGGCCTGCCCATGACAGCCCCTCCTGCTTTTTAAAGTGTAATTCAGGTTATTTTTTCCTTAAATGCGTGACTTTGCCTCTCCCACACTGAAGCTCAGCTGCCACTGTGCAGCCACCTACTCACGCTGCTGCAGGATGGCGGCAAGCTCAGAGCTCTTGTGTTCCACCTTGAACCACCTCAAGGCTCCCTGGAGACAAAAGCAAGTCTGGGCTGAAATGGTCACACCTGTAATACTCATCTCGGTGTAGATCTATCTGGGGGCCTGGCAGTAGGTCAAGGCTGACTGGCCTTACACACATATATAGGTGGTGGTGGTGTGTGAACAGGTCTTCATCCTAAAAACAGCCACTTCCAGGTGGGAAGAAGACTTCTGAACTCAGATTAGAGCTGTCTGCTCCCTCCAGAAACACAGTGGGGAGTCAGTAGACTTCCTGGGGCCTGGGTCAAGGTCGGACTCAAGCTTGTCTTTGTATGGCACGCGTGGGAGTTTTACAGCCCCACTGCAGGACAGCCTCCGCTATTCGTGGAGACAGACGTTCAGCTGTCTTCGTAGCACCTGTTCAAGGTCCTGCAAGCCTCTATATATACCAAACCACATACCTACCCTCTTCCAATGAAGGGCTCGCCTATCCTCAAATCCCCCTCCAGGAAGCTTGACACCCCTGTGGCACACTTCTGATTGAGCTCATCCATGTCCGCAGCAGCTGTCAGCCAGCCCTAGCACAGCTCAGTGTAGATGGCCCCTCGAGGCCTGGGTAGTAGTGTTGATAGTCGGCCTCTGAGATTAGAACAACCCCTTCCTACACGCTTCTTGTACTGACAATTAGGACAAATTTGGAGCATATTACACCACAGATATACCTATTGAGTCCTATTTACACGGATATCAAAATTACAACACAAAGCTTTAAACTAAAAATATTGGAGAATAAAAATGTTAAATTTTGGTTTTAAATTACTCCCTCCAACTCAGCCCACCTTTCCTTTTGTAGAGTGAAAAATTATAAAGGCCATTTTATGAAATATGTAGACTTTTTCTTTGCCCTTAGACCTGGGCAGAAAAATGCAAGTTTCAGAAAGCAGAACTGAATGTAAGATTTTCACTACCCCAGGACACATTCCAGGTGACGGACACTGCCCCTGAATCAAGCCTCAAGCAGTAGGCCCACCTATGGGTGGGAGAGGCCCAAGGCAGGAAGACACATTCCTGACTACAGATAAAGATGCTGCCACCTAGGTGGGGCTATAGCCGGAAGATAGTTAATCTGAAATAGTTGGTAATGGCAGGATAGGACACAATGACATGATAAAAACCACATTTTTGAGAAGAATGCAGGGTGATTTCCACATGACACTAACCATTCAGGGTGGGTTTCTCTGGAATGTTTCGCTATTCTTATGTTATGTATCCTTGGCAACCCCTCACCCCCTCCCCACTCCCCTGGTTTGTGGTTTTTCCTTTTAAAGCCCTCCACGGACTAGATGTTGGGATCGAACCCCACTCCTGTGCGAGTGCGTGGTGAGACCGCTGGCTGCCAGGTTTCTTCCCTAATAAACCTCTGCTGATTGCATCCAGGTATGGTTTCTTGTGATCTTTGGGTGGTCGTGATCTCCTGAGACTTGAGGAAGGGTCTCCCGAGTATGGGGGTCTTCACTTTTTTATTTCTTTCATTGCTGCATAAACTTACAGGGACACCCAGAGCTCTTCTGTAAGTCTTCCTTCTGATCCTTTGAGATACCAATTACCTGAACCTGGTGGGTCATCGCTGTCTTAGTTACCCTTTCATTGCTATGAAGATACAGCATGACCAAGGCAACTTAAAGAAGAAAGAGTTACTGGGGCTTTACAGTTTCAGAGGGTGAGTCCATAACTCATGGTGGGGAGCATGGCAGTAGGTGGCAGGCAGCCAAGGCACTCACATCACATCTTCAAGTGTGAGGCAGAGAGAGCGAACGGGGAATGGTGAAGGCTTTTGTAACCTCAAAGCCCACCCCAATGATACACCTTTTCCAATGAGGCCACAGCTCCTAATCCTTCCCAAACAGTTCCACCAACTGGTGACAAAGTACTCAAACTTATGAGCCTACCATTGTGGTGGTTTGGATAAGAATGGCCCTCATTGGCTCATATATTTGAATGCTTAGTTACCAGGGAGTGGAACTCTTTGATGGGTTTCAAAAGCCCATACCAGGCCCAGGTTCTTGCTTTGCCTGCAGATCAGGATGTGGCATGCCTGTCATGCCTGCTGGCATGCTTCCTGCCATAATACTGGGTTAATCCTCTAAAACTTTTAAGCCAGTCCCCAATCAAATGCTTCCTTTTATAAGAGTCGCTTCATAGTGTCTCTTCACAGCAATGGAACAGTGATTAAGCATGTTTTTGGGTAGTAAAAGCTTGTACATGTTCCCATATGCAGTACATTGTATTCTTTTGCACACTTAAAAGTTTTATATAAACATACTGTATTTAGGTGTTTGTGAATATGCTTTTTTGTCATCATATTTCTGAGATTCATGTGTGACAATATTAAACCTGGCTTTTCCTGACATTCTATCCCATTGTATAGGTAAGCACTAGCCCACTGACGAGTCTTCCACTGAAGTGTTTCTATCTCTCTTCACTATAGTCAGTCGTGTAGGAAAAGTTCTTTCACCTGCTGCTGTGGGTTGGATATAGCTTGAGTGTGTCCTCTGAAGGTTCATATGTCAGAAGCTTTTTTCCCAAAATAGTGGCATTAAAATGGTGCTGAGACTTTTTAAGACGCAGGTCTGTTGCAGGATAAAGAAGTCAATGGGATTTGCCCTTGGAAAGGATTAATGCTGGTCTCCCAGAATAAATTAGTTTCCAAGAGTGAAGTATCTATCATTAAAGAGCAGAAGTGGTTCCTCTCTGCTATCTGCTTCCTGTCTCACTGTATGTCCATCCTTGCACCCCACTATCTGAAGGCCATCTGCAAGGAGCCTCACAGAGATGAGAAGCTGGCACCGTGCCCTTGAACTTCTATAGCAAGGCTAAATAACCGCCTTTTCTTTTGTAAACTGCTTAGCCTCAGGTTTTAAATTGTACATGTATATGCATGTGCCTGCATAAACCACATGCATACAAGTGCCCGTGGAGGCCAGAAGAGGGTGCCAGATGTCCTGGAATTGAGTTATAGGCAGTTATGAGCCGACTAATGTGGGTGTTGGGAATGGAACATCGCTCCTTACCAGAGCTGTAAATGCTCTCATTGAGTCCTCGCTTGAGGCCTGCTATTTTGTCATAGCAGCTGAAAATAGACTAGTACGCTTGCCCTACAGTTGGTCTGTCAGAAACCCTGGTAAAATAGACTAGGGCTTGACATTTGTACAAGTGGGACAATGTTTGGGACTGAGCTGTCAACCTGTGGAATCTGATGGCCTCTAAGCAGAGAGTGTCAGAGTTAAGCTGAATCAGGGGACACTCTGCTGATGTCTGCGGCACAAGTGATTGCTCGCTTGGCAGTGTGGGTAAAATCTTCCATACAGCTGGGGCTCACAGTAGCATAGTGTATTATGAGAGAAACCAAGTTTGATTTTCTTCTGCATCTCAGAATGGGGAACACTACCCAGAATGAGGCTAGCACTACCTGCATAGCAAAGCATGAAAAATACATCACGAGAAAGAAAAACTTTGCACCTGTACAACTCAACACAAAACTTCTTTTCTAAAAAGATGTGTATAAAAATATGTGTATTTGTATGATGTCTGTGTGCAAATGCGTGTATGTGAACACATACATGTGGAAATCTGAAGTTGATGCTGGGAATCCTCAATCTTCTTTTTTTGAGGTAGGGTCTTGCAAGACAGTTTGCTTTAGAGATGTCTTGTCTCCTTACGAGAATGGAGTAGAAGGAGGGCTGCCATGCCCACCTGGCATTTACATGGGTCCTGGGATCTGAACTCAGGTTTTCTTGCTTTTTTTTTTTTTTTTTTTTGGCAAGAGCGTTTACCGATGAGCCATCTTCCTAGCTCCAATTCAAAAATTCTTAAAGAGAATATGGGCTGACCCTTGAAAGAAATGCATTAATTCTTGGGTAATTGATGCCAAATAAATGGAAATTAAATTGCTTCAAAGGGCATTCAAGATAATCTTTTTTTTTTAATCTTTTTTTAAAATTTCGAGACAGGGTTTCTCTGTGAAGCCCTGGCTGTCCAGGAACTCACTCTGTAGACCAGGCTGGCCTCGAACTCAGAAATCCACCTGCCTCTGCCTCCCAAGCGCTGGGATTAAAGGCATGTGCCACCACTGCCAGGCAAGATAATCTTAAATAACTAAGAAAGAAGGTATAAAAGCTGTAGATAATCACTGCAATTTGGATGTGGTTTGTGTCTCTCTCAGTTTTATGTGTTAGAAGTGTGGTCTTGATGGTGTGACTTTTAAGAGGTGAGGCTAGTGTACAGTCAATAGGAGCTGTCCTATGCTTGGGAGGGATTAATGTTAGTCTTGTGTAGTGGTCTATCAAGACTGGCTTTTTGCTTTGCCATGGGACCTCTTCCTTTTGTATCCCCACTCACTGAGAAGCCATCTGCCACATTGTGTTGAGCCACGGAGTCCTTATCAGATGCTGTACCATGCTCCTGGGTCTGCAAATAAACCATTTTTCTGCATATCTAGTCTTAGGTATTTTGTCATAGCAACAGGAAACACTAAGATACCTGTTCATGGTCTTGCTTACAGTCAAGCTTTCCTCCGAGTCACAACTGAGTTGAGGGTTAGGGTGTGTATGGTTTGGCTCCTGGATTGCTGTGCACAGTGAAACTTTCTACATAGAGGCACAGGAAAAGTTATTCCCTACCTCTCTCAGAAGTTGGTGTTCCTGGTCTCAGCAACTTTGTCATTTTGCTGGGTTCTGTGAAGTGGTGTCTTCTTCTCCTCCTTTCATTGTAAGTGTTTTGAAACGCCTTTTCTGAGCATTTGATGTCTTTTATGCTCTTTTCCTGGCTTTCTAAAAGCTGATTCTCTTTCCACTTAATAAATAAGACTTCTGAATTAGTTATAAAACTTGCTGTATTCATTACACCTTTTTTTTTTGCTATGATTTAAAAAAGTATCATGAACCAAAACAAAACAAAACAAAAACAAAAACAAAACCCAAAACAACCCCCAAAACAACCCCCAAACCAACCAACCAACCAAACAAACAAAAACAGCTTAAGGAAGAGGTCATTTAGGCTTACAATACTAAAGGGCTAGAGTCCATGACAGGGAGGCATGGTGTGGTAGACAGCTGGCTGATCACATTGTATTGTGCATACAGGAAGAAGACAGGGGAAAAGGCAAGGGGGAGAGGGAGAGAAGGGAAGGGGGAGGGGGAAAGGTAGGGAGGGAGAGAAAGAGAAAGAGACCCTCAAAGCCTGTCTTCATTGACATGCTTCTTCTAGAAAGGCTCCACCTTCTCAGGGTTCCACAGCCTTCCATGTATTAAATACATGAGCCCATGAGAGCGTTTTATCACCCAAACCACCACTGGTTGACTTATACACCTTAGAACGCCAGAAGTATGTTCTGTATACCACTTGTCTTAGTCTATTTTCTATGACTTTGATAGAATACTTGGGGTGGATGCTTTCTAAAGAATAGATTAGGGCTGGAGAAACGGCTCAGTGGTTAAGAGCACTGACTGCTCTTCCAAAGGTCCTGAGTTCAATTCCTAGAAACCACATGGTGGCTCACAACCATCTGTAATGGGATCCAATGCCCTCTTCTGGTATGTCTAAAGCCAGCTACAGTGTACTTGTCATATACATAAAATAATAAGAGCTTTAAAAAAAAAAAGAATAGATCAACCGGTTCTGCAGACTAGAAAACCCCAGATCAAGGTACCAGCTACTGAAGAGGACCTTCAACCCATGTTCAACCCATGATAAAGAAGAAAGGCAGGCTAGCAAATGGCCAAGTTGCTGTTATCAGGAACTCAGTCCTGTAATGAGTAACCCACCAACTAACATACACTGTAATAATCCATGCTCTGTGATAATTAACTCACATCCTATAAGCAAAACCCATACCTTATGACAATTAACTTGCCTATGTGAAATAACCCATGCTGTGATAATCCATCTCAACAATCACTCACTCCAATAACTCACTCCTGTAATGAAGTCTTACAGTTAGGATTAGCCCCCATGACCGTATCTCCTGTTAACATTCTCCACCATGTCCGCACTGGGACACCCAGCACTGGCCTGGGGTTGGCAGATGCCTTCTCTCAATCCACCATGTCCACACTGGGACACCCAGCACTGGCCTGAGGTTGGCACATACCTTCTCTCAATCCACCATGTCCACTGAGCCACTTCTCCAGCCATGAGTTTGAGTTCTATCATTTTTTTTTTTTCATTTTGTTTCGTTTGTCCTTGTTTTGTTGTTTGAGACAGGGTTTCAATGTGTATCCCTGGCTGTCCTGAAACTCACTCTGTAGACCAGGCTGGCCCTCACAGACATCTGCCTGCTTGCAGCACCATTGTCCAGCTCAGTGGTGTTTGTGTATGTATGTTCCTGTGGCCCATGTGCATATGGACATGTTACACGCATGTGGAGACAAAGATCAATCCTGAATGCCATCCTCAGGTAGGCTGTCCACTTCCTTTGAGACAGAGTCTCACATTGGCCTAAGCTCACCAAGCAGGATAGACTGATTAGCTAGCGAGCCACAGAGAGCCTGTTTGCCTCTCACCAGTGGGATTTACAAACGTGCACTACCATGCCTGGTCACACGCATTATGAGGCTCAAACTTAGGCCTCATGCTTGTAGAGCAAGCACTTTACTGACTTAGCCATCCCTCCACTCATTTATTTAATGAATTTGGATATTAGTTTTGTATTTACAATAGAGTAATGAAAAAGTACAATTTAGTCTCCAGTGGTGACATTCATGATAAAATTGTCTAAGGCCTGATTTTTTTAAAGTAATATTTTATGCGACGCACTGCCTTGCCGATAAGGAGAACGCCACACTCAGGATTCTTCTGACAGCATTTATTGAACAGCTCTTCAAGATGGAGAAAAGGGGAAGGACGCCGAGCTCAGAAAGCCCGCTGCTTAAATAGAGCTTTGGGAGACGTGCAGATCCCTCATTGGCTCAAATCTTTCATCCAATTGTCATACTCGGTTTTCGCGCCATGCGCAGGCGCATTCTCAAGTAAAGCTTCCATGAAGAACCAGGAAGCAGAAGCCGGCGCCATCTTATAATGGCGAATGCGGCTCCTCACAATTTTAAGTATTTGCAAATTTATTTTATTTATTTTTATTTTATGTGTATGAAAGTTTTGCCTGCAAATATGTCTGTGTACCATATGTGTGCTGTGCTCACAAAGGCCAGAAGAAAGTGTTAGTTCTACTAAAACTGGAATAACAAACAGTTATAAACTTCCATGTAGGTGAACCTGGGTCTTCTGGAAGAGCAGCCAATGCTATTAACCACTGAGCCGTCTCTCCAGCCCCAAATTCCATTCCAGTATTTTGATTACAGTCACCCCTGCTCCTCCCAGATCCATACTTACCCCCTTCCCACCCAACTTCATGTTTTTGTTTGTTTCCCCTACTTTCTTTTAAAAAAAAAAACCCATTGAGTCTAATAATTTATATTGCCTAATTTATATTGCCTAATATATTCTTGGGAGTGTGTCCTGCTTTGGGGTCCGATTGACCCAAGGTGATACCATTAAAGTAAGTTGGCTCTCCCACTCCTAGCAGTTATCAAATACCAATAGCCCCTCAACACTCAGCCCACCTTGAGTCCTTCACGTCTGTATTTCATCTGACTTGAGCTAACAAGGGTCGCCCAACCCCTATTTCAGGAAGATCCCGGCCCTTTGGGGAGAGGGGTGCGATGCTGATGTTCCGTTTAAGGCTGAGCACTCTGGAGTCTTATTCTCTGCATGCTGACCAGTTGTGGGTTTCTGTGTTCATTGTTATCTACCACAAGCACTTTCTCCACTGAGTGTTGAGAGATGTACTGATCTACGGGTGTAGCATAAGTTATCGGGGATTGTTTGAACACTAAGTCCATTTAACAAAATAATCATAGTAAATTCTTCCTTAAAGACCAAAACCTGCCTAGCCACAGTTCTTGGCTTCATCAATTGTGCCAGGGATGGGTTTCATCTTGAGGAGCTGGCCTCAGATGCAGTCAGAACTTGGTTGGTTACTCCTGTAATGTTCATACACTATTCCACCAGGGGGCCAAACTAGTCATTTTTGTAGCTAGGTGAGAGTGATAATTACTTTCCTCCTTTGGTAGCGTCCAGCACTATGGAAGCTAGCTAGTAAGGACGAAGCTCTCCGGTCACTACACACTTGATTTTCCCATGCTTATGACTCAAATATGTATCATCAGTAATGGGATCTTACTATCAAGTTCTGAGGGATAAACAAAAGCGATGCAATAGCCTGCTGTGTCGGGGGAGGTCTGTGGAACCCCATTGTTAATGCCTTTATTTTAAAGTTATTTTAGTGGGAATGAAAGAAGGAGATTACTTTGGGGTAAGGATATGGGCCAGCAGGAGAGGAGAGCAGAGGAAAGTGATGGGGATGGATATGGAAGAAGCACATTTTGACATTTATAGAAATGTCAAAATGGAAACCATTTTATATGCTAAGAAAGTAATTAAAAATAAACTGTATTATGGAAGCAAAGTTTAAAGATTAAATATTGAATTTTCTATAAATTTTGTATTTTATCTGTTTGGATTCACCTTTAGCTCAGTTTTAGCTAATTTTACGTTAGCAAATTTAAACTTTAGCAAATTTTGTGACAAATGGACTTAACAATTCTGGATTCCTTCTCCACCCCAACCCAGCCTCACCACCTCTCCGCACCACAAACTGTTAACAACAGCTGATTTCCAGGATTGTGAAGTAACGAAGAGTTTCTGATTAGGATCTGTACAATTTTGAGGCTAGCCTGGTCTACACATGAACCAAGGCTACATAGTGAGACCTTGTCTCAAAAAAGAAAAGAGCTTTTGATCAGGGTAACAAGATGACTCAGAAGACCCAAGTTCAATTCTCAGCAGCCACATGAGGTGGTTCACACTCTTCTTTAGTCCAGCTCCAAGGGATCCAACACTGTCTGGTCTAGGGCCTGAGGCCTGTTCCTTGTGACTGTTGGCCGTAGATCTCTGTGTGGAATGCTTGTGGAGGGCTGAAGCTAAATGAAAGAACCAGGGCTTGGGAGCAGAGGGAACTCCTGCCGTCCAATAATGGTCCCGGGTTCCAAGCTCATGCTCTAGCAAGCACCCAGCTGCTTCTCACAGCGCTGCCCTACACTCTGGTCTCCACAGGCACCTGCACTCACATGCACAAACTCACAAACAGATATTTTTTTGTTGTTTTTGTTTTTTGAGACAGGGTTTCTCTGTGTAGTCCTGGCTGTCCTGGAACTCACTCTGTAGACCAGGCTGGCCTCAAACTCAGAAATCCGCCTGCCTCTGCCTCCCAAGTGCTGGGATTAAAAGCGTGCGCCACCACCGCCTGGCTGATAATTTTTAAAGTAATAAAAATAAAATGTCTTTAGAAGCAAACCAACTCTGATTACTGTACTCCAGTCTTTCAAGTGCTGGTATTACAGGCGTGCAGCATACACCCGGCTTTACTATTATTCTATGCACCACTGCTCACAAGAATAAAAATTCAGAGTTGTATCTGTGATGAATGTGAAAGGACAATAGAGATATGTGCTTATGTTTCATTTCACCACACCGAAAGAATCAGGAACAAAACAAAGCTATTGGTACTTTAGTGAACTTCCTTCCCTGCCATTATCCCCAAAGGCCTTGAGTTAGGTAAAGTGATGATGTAAGAGGCAGAAATAAGAGGGAAATGCAACACTGCAAAGTATCAAAGGAGGAGGGGGAAGCCAACCAGGAGGAGATGCCCATGCTCTATCCTTGCTAAAACACCAGCATAGAGAAACACTTGAAGTTAGCTGAACACATGGATCCTTTAGGAAGGCTAATCCTAAAGTTCCTGACAAATAAGAGGAAGTGGGTTTAGACACCAAGCATGTCAGAATAGCTATGCTTGATGAGGCACCCAAGCCTTCTCCAACTTCCTAGTTACCCCACTGTCCCTGGAGGCCCTGGTGATGAGGGCCTGGCTTTAGGTCTGGCTGTTCACTTAGCATGGCCAAGGTCTTAAGTTTGACCCCCTAGCATTTGCCAAAAAAAAACAGACAAAAGTTAATGTCATGAGGTTATACAATTCGTTTTTATTAAATTTAAATGTCTAAACAACAAAGAAATCATATTATTTATTTCCTTTAGAAAATAAGATAGATAATAAAACTATAATTTTTTATGAAACCAAATACACTGTGGATTTTTCTTTCCCTTTTTAAACTCAGGAGCTATAGTATATATACACATAGACTTAACATAACTTACCCTTTTAAAATATAGTATTTAATCTTCGATAATTTTATACATCTATATAATACACTTTGATCATTTTTACCCCATCCTCCTCTCTTAAACCCCTTTCATTCCCTCTGGAACTCTTCTTCCTAACACATCTTCCTCCTTTTATGCCTTTCTCCCCTAGTCAACAGAGTTTAATTAGGGTTACTTATATGTGTATGTGGTTATTTACTAGATCATAGGCAACTTATTAGTGGCTATATGTCTGAAAAAAAAATGACTCCTTCTCCAGGAGCCATTAACTAACGATAGCTCTTCAGCTAGGGGTGGTGCCCCAGGTGCCCCTTCCCTATTCATGTTAAAATGGAACTAAATGGTCTTAGATAACCACAGAGTTTCACAGCACCTTTCCTCATTCGCTAGCCCTTGCATTCTGTTTCTTCTACAATGTTACTTGATTCTTGGTGTGTGTGTGTGTGTGTGTGTGTGTGTGTGTGTGAGAGAGAGAGAGAGAGAGACAGAGAGACAGAGAGACAGAGAGACAGGGAGAGACAGACAGAGACACAGAAAGAAATAGAAACAGAGAGACAAATGGTCCATTTAGGACAGAAGATTCAATAGTCAATTATTCTCCACACACTGACAAGTTATAAGTCTTTGTATTACACTGTCAGCTTTCCTGACCAAGGTTAAGAGCAGCCCTAATCTTCGGATGGTAAACATAAACATGTCGAAGACAGTGTGACAAAATCCATTTTGAAAAACACTAGTAGGCTTTCTTTTAGAGCCTATGACGTCTCTGGCCATGAGCTTTTGACCAGGTTCACAGCAGGATGCGGAGAAGGCTTCAAATCCAAGCATAAAATGGCTAGTTACTCCCGTAATCTTCATGTCTCTATCATATGAGGGCAGATCAGTCCTGTGTCAGCAGAGTCATGATGATCGACACAGTTCCACTGGCTCCAGGGCAGGCCTCGTTAATATGACATGACTGAGATACATTAAAACTGCACATAAGATCCTAACCAGATCACTAGCTTAACCTGCACGCATTGACTGCCTCCCTCATTTCATTCCTACTAACTTGGAAGAGCTAGCATCTGAAACCAGGCACACTGATGTATACCTGTAATCCTAACACTTGGGAGAGTGAGGCAGGATCAAAAATTTGAGAGATCTTGTCTCAACAACAATAAGACCCTATATACTACTGCCAATTTTTGTTCTGGTATCAAAGCACAATGTTTAAGCTGACAGAGAAGAGGTGGCATTAAAATATTTCACACTTTTCTAACCACAGATTTGAGTGAGGCTGGATTGCTTATTTTTCAACCATAAACTACAGTAGATCAAATGTGGATTCCAACTGTCTTCAATTGAGTGAGTCGTTTAAGACATTTGTAAAAACATAACAAATATTATTTTTCTCATTAAATATTTGTTTTGAAAAATATAATTATTTTGTTATATTAATATAGAGTAGTTTTTATTGATGTGGGGAGGAGTTGAGACATGGTTATCTTATGCAACCTAAGCAGTCTGGAAATCATAATATTCTCGGTTCTGCCTTCTTGAGTACTGGGATTATGCAAGTGTATTCTAATTTGTCCACCAATACATTATTTTTTAAATGAATAATTTTCTGAAATGATTTAGTTTTCATTTCAAATGCTACTTACTCTGCTTTGAAGAGTTCTTAGGATTGTGGGGTCTTTGATGTAGCTCTTGTAGCCCACACACCTCCTCTTACAGGACTCCTGGGCTCTCTGAGGTAAATATAATGACTAAGTCCAGAACTTTTTCTTCCATCAATTTAAGCATATATAGTTACAACATACTCAGAGGAAATTAAAATTTCTGAAATTTCAGAAGAGTGATTATCAATAGGAAAATTTTAATATATAAGTATTTAAGGTGGTCTTCTATTAATCTGCTATTTAATTTAAATCTAAGTAAGATTATGTTATCCATTCATTTCACAGGCATCACATCCTTTTTCTCCACCTCAGAATAATCTTGCGTGTAAGCAGTTCAATACTCAAACCCATGGTGCCGAACTACATCAGCTCCAAGTATCTGTCTTCACCTCAGCCCTCATGTGGTGAGTCTGGTTTGTGGCAGTGAACACTGCACAAATGGCGGCCGTGATGAGCAGGCGCATTCCTTCATAGAGAAGCTTTGGAGAAAATACACTCCATATGAATAAGTGATAGCGCAGAGATGTCACCAGGACAATGTATGTGGCAACTGGAACAGAGCAAATCAGTGCATAGCAGAAGCAAGCTCGGCTCAGTGCTGAACCACTATTAACAAAATAGAAAACACATGTCAGAGCATGTCACAAGAACACTTCATCCATACCTCTACTTTAAAAATAACAATAAACACT
Organism: Arvicanthis niloticus; assembly: GCF_011762505.2. Classification (NCBI taxonomy): domain Eukaryota; kingdom Metazoa; phylum Chordata; class Mammalia; order Rodentia; family Muridae; genus Arvicanthis; species Arvicanthis niloticus. Next base: position 2,184,666 of record NC_047664.1, read on the forward strand.
TGCTTCTGGACTAGAGGGCATTCCAATCACTCTTCTGTACACTTGTTGGGTCATTGGACATGATGATACTGTCCTAATGGTGTACATGGAAAGACAAAACTAGGCTGATAAGATGGCTCAGTGGGGAGAAAGGCACTTGCTGTTAAGCCTGACAAAGTTCAATTCCTAGGACCCATATGGTAGAAGAACACTGACTTTTACAAGTTGTCTTCTAACCTATATGTGTGTCACATACCACACATACACACCAAATATATAAATGTGGGGAGCCGACAGAAGGCGGCTATCATCCTTGCAGCCATCTTGAGCCATATACCCTGACAAGAGACTTGTTTACAATAGTCTACAACAGCTGAGCACACTCTGATAACATCTTGTTTTAGATACCCAGGATTTTCCCTTGGGTGTGTGAGACTTAAAGGTGTGTGACTTAAGGGCATGACTTAGAGATCAGATTTAGAGACAAGACCTAAGGGCATGACTTAAAGGTATGACTTAAAAGTGAGACATATAAAAGTCGAGAGGCAGACAGAAGAAATGATTATTATTAGGCCCAGGGAGTAGGCACTTGAGACTCAAGACAGGCAATTATTATTAGGTATTAGGCACTTGGAGGAAAAACTTGAGATTAGACAGTAGACACTTGTAGTACTCGAGATAGGTACTTGGAAGGGAGCTTGGAAAGAAGCTTGGAACTTGGAGGAACTAGGGACTAGGAACTCAAGAGTTGGAACTTGGACTAGGAAGAGAGTCTGAAGAATAAACAGGATTGAATCACTCTGTCTGGTCTCCATTCTTCGCATCCGTCCTCACTCTCTTGCTGAACCCCGACCCACAGACCTGAGCAGCTGGGGGCAGTGTGGGCTCTAACAGTTCAGCCCCCAAGGCTTTTGGCAGTGCGGGTTCCAACGTTGATAGAGCGGTCTTTGACATTTTTGGCCCCCAGACGTGGGGTAGCTCGGGCCGCAACATACAAATGTAATAAAAATTTAACACTAGAAATTATTTCTTTAGAAAGGAGAGGTAAAACCTAATAAATTCATAAAATACAGAAAGCAACAAGAACAAAATGTAGCAAATGTAACGAGAAGGGCAACACCTGCCCTCGAGCTCCTACAAACAGCTCCAAACACTTGTGGACCACAGAAGCTCCATTTCCTGTGGAGGAATGTTAGTCTAAAAGGCCACTGCCTTACGTCAGAAGCTCTCATCTCCATCTCTGATCAGAGGCTATGGATAGAATGTATGAGCTATGGCTATGGAACTTACAAATCTAGGATTACTGCAGACTTGTAAGAATAAAATGTATTTTATATAATGCTTGTATTATGCCTTAAAAGCACAAGGAAAGGTTCGAATGGCAGAAATTATGTGTCAGAATGTAGCACACATGAGTGGCAAGACATGCCTCGCTAGGGTGTGCGTTCAGAGACTGAGCAACAAGTGTGTGCAACATGGCTGTTTGTGCACTGTGTGCACCTGGGTGAGCACGTTCTGTAAAGCGTGTTCAGTCCTCTTGATCAGGTAACTCCACTATTTTAGGACATCCCCCAAACATCTCCTATCTCTATGCTCATTATACAATGTTGAGCACCAACAACTACTCATGGCCAAAAGACAGTTCTGAGCACCAAGCCCCCTATTTTTTCAACGGGTGTCACTGGTGGGCTGTTTTAGCTAACCTCTCTTCCATAACACTACCTCAGTCTTCACTGGCTTCCCATCTTGCTCTTGACACATTTCCTCCTGTTTAGTTCTCCAACTGTGAGATCACACTTGACCCCTTCCATAGATGGCTCCAGTACTTCTGGTGTTTTACTCCTCATGCGTAAACTGCTAGTCCCTACTTGGTACCTGGCCCAAGGGGGAAGCATCATCTTGTCAGAGCCCAGTGTTCCAAAAAGTAAGTACTTAGTTCAAGCCTTGTGAATAAAGAGCTTTGGCTCCCCTCTCTAGTGATTATAAACTGAACATCTGTGCTGAGCCAGTGACCTACCAAATGAAGCTTCTTCCTTACCTGACAGCACATGGTTCTGGGTTTCCACATGGCACTGACTTGTGTGACAGTTTTTAGCATTATCCATGTGAAATATTGTGCATATTGCTCATATAATATCAGCACAGTATTTCTGCATTGTTGCGAGCAGGCAGTTTACATCAAGCACAACTTCCAGATTCTGTCCCCAACAGCCTCATAGAATGTACATTATATTGTAAACCACATTTAGGTTGTATAATTTAAGAGGGACTGTCTGTAGACTGCCTCAAAGTACAGGCATGAACAGTTACAAGTAGGTAAAGTTCAAGCATTCCTGTTCTCAAGTCTACAGCCTCCCCTTTATAGCAAAGTAGCACGTGTGGGAAGTTATCTGTTTCTCTACAATCCAAATGTGGTTTACCAAGGAGGATGCTTTTCTTCCTGGCTGAGGCCACTACAGTTTCTTGTCTAGCTTGAGAGATTTCTGTGGTTAATGCTTGAATATCTTTACCTGAGGGAAATGCAGAACCAGTGAATTAGTATGTCATTCTAGTCTTGGGCTTCCTGAGTTCAATGCTATCTGGTCCCTTCATGGAGATACCAACAGGAGATTAGATATTAAGTCTGGAGCTAAGAAGAGACCCCAGGCCAAAGACATGAACGACTGAGAACAAATCCATCAAAGAAACTAAAAAATAAGTCAAGAGGAGAAGTAGAACCACAGTGACACTGGCAGGAACAAGGGTATGCAGCTGCAGGTCTCTGCAGTCAGCAGCAGAAGCCTGGAGACATCCCAGGAGGGGTTATGACAGTCACCACAGCAAGAGTCACTCTTCTAATCACAAGTAGGCAGAGGGGAGGAAACTGGGGAGCCCCAACTTCACTTGTGCACCTGGGACATGGTACATGAAAGGTCTGGAACCTCTAGTCAGAGTAAGGCTCTGGGCTGAGAGCTGTGCCCACCCAATGCATGAGAGGCAGGTCCAGTGTCACAGGAGGGCAGGTCCAGTGTCACAGGAGGGCACCTTCCCATGACTCAGGCATATTAACAAGTAAATGGGCACAGCTGGGTCAGGACTATAGGCTACTGCACGAGTAGTGAAGGTCTAGATAGCTCTGAACCTCTCGTGCAGCCTTCCTTCAGAGAAGAACAACACATAAATCAACAACTAGAAGCAAAAATGAGATAGATAAAACAGGCAGGGACAGATCAGAACATGCTGACCAAGCCCAGAGAGCTATCTGCACCCCAACAGTGGGAACCTTCAGCACGCTAGACCCTGGGAAGTACCTCCGTGCTAGTTGAGGGCACAAGAGCCTAGACTGGCTTAGGCAAAGAATGCCATTCAGCTGTACCTGAATTTGTGTCCCACCTTGTACTTCTCTTCAGCTGTCATTTCTGTCACGTAGCAGCACTCTTAGCTGCTCACTGACTCAGAATCTGTTCAGTCAGCAGCTCCTCCTAACACATTCTTTCTGCACCATCAAAAGGGTTTCTGGAGGGCCAGAGCCCATGTCTTTTGTCTCCTTGCCCTCAGAATAGAAGAATGAGCAGAAGAACATGAAGTGGCTCAGAGCTGAGCTTGGAGTTTCCCAATCCCCATTCCCACTTCGTGACTGAGATCAGAAGAGTGTCTCTTGCTAGGGAATATCTCCAGGTTTCCTCTGCTGACCCCAGTGACATCAAGACTGCACATTCTTGCTTTATTGTTTTTTTTTTTTTTTTTTTTTTTTTTTCTTGTTGTGTTGTTTGAACTGAAAAACCTAAACTTTGTCAACAGAGTCCCTCAGACCTGACTCGGGCCTTTGATCTATAAAAGAAAATCAGTAAAAAGATTCTCTAACTTTTGGAATCCAGATGCCTTATATATAAAATAATGCTATTACTCTTAAAAACAGACAAACTGCAATCACATTTGTTCTGAAAGACAAAGTAAGCACCTTACTTGTTTCCTTCTGAGCTCAGGAAGTACACAAGGTGGCTGGCCCAGACCACAGGCCCTACATATGTTCCAAGTACTGTGAGGACTGTGGCTGGAACTTCCATGTAGGTATCTAAGCCCACAAAGCCTGCTGAAATGTCGATGGTAGCAATGTTGTTGGAATTACCCTGGAACACAGAAGAAAAATAAGGATGCTCTTTCTGCATGGATAGATAATCAGAGGTGGGGGAGGCATTGAGCACTCAGTCATCTGGCTGCTCCTTAGTCACTGAGCTGGCTCTGGATCAGTCATATTTCTCTGTGCCATCTTACTACAGACCAGGAAGTGGTAGAAAAATACTTATACATAACGAGTCTTTTGAAGAATTCTGCATCCTTCAATCTTCTCACTGAACACAGCAATTTCACACCTTCCCCCAGACATATTGGCTGCTCAAGACAAGCGCACAGACCTTTCCTTGAAGACCTCCACTTGAGGGTGGTGCATGTGGTCCTAGGAGGCCCACATCATAGAGCATATCTCCTGGATGCTGTTAGATTGCATTCCAGCCTCTCTACTGCAGCCAAGGGTCAGCCAGCACTGCTGAAATGCACACGGTACATGAGGGTCCATGACACACAGCACACAAACCGGTGGCTCCCTGCATTCTATTATTTATACCCATGTGCCCAAGCTATTCACAAGTCTTGAACCTACTATGGGAGAGCTTTGCTGGTCTATGGGGAGACCAGGAAAGACAGATTAAGGAAAGTCAGATCACCACAGCAAACTGAGCCCAAGGCTGGTCTTAGTCTGGTCACAGTACTTAACTATAGATTCTTATAATTTAATCCAATTATTCTTGGCCTTTGGAGTCAAAAGGACAAACATACAGCCTTGAGTTGCTTCATGGGTGAGGCTGGGAGACATATGAAACCAAAGAAAGAAGAGCACAGGTAGAGACTGACAGATAAAGAGGAAAGGGTAGCACACAGAGAAGAGGTGCAGTGGAACTGTAAAGGAATCTATGTATTATACACCCTCACTGGGATTGCTGGGAAGAACTAGGTCCTTCTAAGGTCTACTGCCTGTCCAGGCATCCTTCTACACACCAAAACTAAGGGAGGTCTGGGTCTTTAAATACTAGGGAAAAGTCCTATGATCCTCCAGTCTTCAGGGACTAATAATTTTAGAGACACCCAATAGTTCCCAGCATGGACAGCCTCAATACCAGAGGCAAAGGTACACAGAGGTATAATTACTACATTCCAAAAAACAAAACACATTAAAAAAACCCTTAATGTGTTTTCTCTGCAGTTCGTAATAAATCAGTTCCTACCTGATCCTTCCTGTAAAGCAACAACCAATTGTCTTATGGATATCTAGATGAATCCACAGTGAGAATGTCTGTTTTTGACACAGGGTCTCACTATGTACCTATGGCTGGCCTGGAACTCATTGTGTAGACCAGTTTGGCCTCCAACTTACAGAGATCCACCTGCCCAGTGCTAGGAGTAAAGGCATGCACCACTAAACCTGGTCAAGCATGCCTTTTAAAAATGACAAACTGTAATTTATCTAGTAAAATCCACATAAGAGTTAAGTATATTTTTCAGTGCATTATAAGTTCTTTCACCGAACATAATAACCTTCCATCTTACAACATTTTTGCAAAAAAAAAAAAAAAAAGAAAGAAAAAAAAATGAAAAAAAAACCCAAAAGTTAGGTGACATAAAAAGTTACTAGCTATCTTAGGGTTTTACTGCTGTGAACAGACACCATGACCAAGGCATCTCTTATAAGGACAACATTTAATTGGGGCTGGCTTACAGGTTCAGAGGTTTAGTCCATTATCATGAAGGTGGGAGCATGGCAGCATCTAGGCAGGCATGGTGCAGGAGAAGCTGAGAGTTCTACATCTCCATCTGAAAGCTACTAGGAGAAATCTGACTTCCAGGCAGCTAGGATGAGGGTCTTAAAGCTCAAACCCACAGTGACACACCTACTCCAACAAGGCCACACCTACTCCAACAAGGCTACACCTACTCCAACAGGGCCACACCTCCAAATAGTGCCAAGCATATACAAACCATCACACTAGCCTTCTATCCATAATAACAATAAAAACCTACCTGGAAATAGAAAAATGCTTGACCGAACCAATAATGCATTACAGTGACCTCAGCTGCATCATGTCTCAGGGGCTTCCAGATGAACTTGGTCATTACAGTCTGAATTAAGAGGCTAAATGCTAACACTGGAAGATTGTGTGGTCTCAAGAGCAGAGCTGCCAGAAGAACTAATCCACTATGTATTTCCCACAAGCCTACAGTCTTGGTTTTGAAGTCTGTTCCAATGACTTGTGCTTTGAGTAAATCTTTGGTACCAGTGAACAGAATACCAAGGACAAAGACATAAACAAAACGAGCTTCAGTAATTCCCCTAAAAGAAAAAAAGCAAAACATGTTACATTCATTTGTACCATCTAGAAAAGTTCAAGTAAATATTTTTTTCCATTTAAAACATGTATCTAATTAGAGAATACCTAAATGTGACAGTATAGCTGAACAAGTTGTGACTAATTAAAAAAAAAAAAAAGCATGTCTACTTTGACACACATGCCCTTGAGGAGCAGCCAGCAAGGACACCAGGCATTTGCTGGAATGTTCCGTCCTAATGGACCTGACTTTGTGGAAAACTTGCTTATGTGATCCAAGGATCATTTGATAGCATGAGCTATCAATAATAACCAGTGCTATGTTCTTGCAACACTTTGCACAGTTAAGGGAAAAAATGTTTGTGCTAGTTGATGACCTGAGTATCTGAAATTTCTTAAGTTCAGGAATGCTAACTGCAATTGAGCATATTCATAGTTAAGTGGATTTAATACAAACTTGAATGTTGACATGTCTAAAATGTACAATGTCAGTGTGCAGAGGTCCACACTGTTCAAGTCTGGGCTCTGCTGCTCACTAGCTCTGGTGTTAGAACAATTTAATGAACACTCTGACAATCAACTTCATTAAGTTAAGAACAGAAAGTGGTTTCTACACATCACATGGTTATCCTAGGAATTATGTATGTATAAAAAATAGACATGAAGTATTTTTACACAGTACATGCTTCATAAATATTAAGTACTGTTATGGACTAAGTATCTGCACTCAATTTAAGTATATAAAGGATGTAAGTTATGAGACTATGCCTAATAACTTCTTCTTTTTAAATATATTTTTCTAAAATATAGTATTTTAAGTAATTTTATAAATAAGGTATTTATATACTTTAAGATTGTCACTTAATGGTGGAGTGTAGTGGTGTACACTTTTAAGCCCAGCACTCATAGGTAGAGGCAGAGGCCCTACCCATTTAGTATGACTGCTTTAATGCAGTGTTGATACTGTGGGTTACATGTGGAAGAGTGTGGCCCTGGTTGGGGAGCTGGAGTCAAATACCTAGAACACCTCTGATTGTACAAGTCCTAACAGAAAAGCTAAAGACAGGTCCATGTGGATTCCAATAAAGAAGAATCCAGCAAATGTGAAAGCTATCGGAATGTTTTAAGGAAGAAGCTAGTCTGAGTAGATGATACCAGGGCCACTAGATAGGAAAGGGCAGTAGGAAGAACATCTAGACAGGTCCCCTGTATTGATCAGTCACTACTTCTCATTCTGTATGACTTTCAATCCTAGACATGCTTGGATTTCTGAGTAGTGAATACAGAACCAGATAGGTCAGGGTGACTTCGGAATTTGGGTACCTTTGAAGCCAGGTGGATCTAGAAGCAGTGTATTTTTAAAAATCAAGACAGACAAGGTGAGGGATGGCTGGATTGTATAGGAAGAAGAATGCTTAGAGAAAAAGCATGCTGGCTATCTGAACATCTACAGAGAACAAGCTGTTACCAGCAGAGAAGGCAAAGCAAGGGGATCATAGTCTTGAGATTATAATGCAGAAATCAAGTGCATAGATCTGGGTGGAAATGAAAAATGCATCCACACACTGCACTTGGGGATTAAACAAAAACCTCGCCGGGAGGTGGTGGCGTACGCCTTTAATCCCAGCACTTGGGAGGCAGAGGCAGGCGGATTTCTGAGTTCGAGGCCAGCCTGGTCTACAGAGTGAGTTCCAGAACGGCCAGGGCTACACAGAGAAACTCTGTCTCAAAAAAACCAAAACCAAAACAAAACAAAAACAAAAACCTCACTTGTAACATCTAACCTTGCTATCTGCCCAAAGTTCCAGGCTCCAAAGCCAAAAAGAGCCTTTGCCTCTGCAAAACGTCCCCAGTCTCAATCACCATCTTCATGTTTCCTCTGGCTTCTTGCCTCAGGTGAAGGCAACTGCCCTGCTGTTACCAGCTACAGAAACCTAGGACCACCTCACACCTATCCACAGCTGTTTTCTAGTAAGCCTTTAAGCTTCTGGATATAGCCCTTGGCTTTCAATATTTGTTCAGTCTAGATATCTGTATAAGGTACCCAAATGAGTAAAAAGTAAGGCCTCAAGCTATATATGATTGTGGGTCCTAAATATGACAATTACTATTTATCAAGTTAAGTCATATAAAACAATGTGTTTGGTAAGCTGGCACCATGTAAGAGTTTTATAGCATATTGCTTCGTAGTGCCCTTCTGTATTCTATGAAAACAGAGATATATCTGTGAGGGTTGTCCCACTACTGATGAACAACTACAAGTTATCTATTTATTTTAAACTGTAAATGATGTTCCAAAGGACAGGAAGGTGCTTTATTTTCAGCTGCCTGTCTGTATTCTTGAGGTACTTTTGAGAAGGCTAGCCACCCTTTGCAGCTCTGACTAGGCATTCCAGCAGTTCTATCACAAACACCAGACTTAGGGTTGAGCCCTCTTGATTTGCATGACAGGAATTCTTGGGCCTTACAAGCATAATATAGGGAGCTCACTTCCTTTCCTAACTGCTGGGAGTATCCACTTACTATTGTATCCTTGGGAGTATCCTTGTTTTTAAAGTCACATCGTAACTTAGCAAAACCAAGTCCTGGTAAATGCAGGTCTCTCTTAACTCATTTTAAAATTATTTATTAATTAAAAAAATAAATACAATAATCTTACTTCTACATTATTTATCTCCCAAAAGAGTGCTAACAAGTGGCTCATTAAGGTTTTCTTGACCAGGATATAATAGCTACAAATGAAATTATCATGCATAAAACCTAAACTCAAGTATTGTAAGGACTGACATGGTATTTTTAGTACAGAAAACACTGAAACACATAAAAGTAAGCCATCATATCTCTAGTTCACTTACTTTGAAATGACTTTGTTGTCTGGTTGCCATGGGAACAGAACAATCCCAATGGCTGCCCTGTAGCAGAAGACACCCAGCAGCCCTAGTGCTAGGGCCACCTTGGATACAAGAGAGCACCCCCTTTGAACTAACATGAAGATTACAACCAGGGAGAGGGCAGCCAGGCCTGAGAGCTGTACTTTGTGGTCAGAGCTGAAATAAGATAGAAAATGTCCAAATTACTACCAAATGGAATTGGCGATTTACAATTATATTGAAGACTTTTAAAAGAATCGTATAAAATCAAATGATTGTTCCTAGAAAGGCAGAAAACAAAATAAAACAAAAAAACAGGAATCTTAAAATGTCACAAATACTACTATGCTGAGATCTCATTCAGACCTTACTCTTAAAATAGTCTGAGATGCTGGTATTAGGTACAGTCTGCCCCCAGCATCCTGGTTTACTTCATTCTCACCCTGGCTCTGTTGCTGTCTCACACAGCTCAACTCTCTTGCCAGGTGGCTAAGGCACTGTTACATATACTAGAACTTTGGCAAGGCCATCTCCCTTTTATTATTTACATAGTCTGTGTGCATAAAGCCTAGATAGTAATTTTAAATATATATTCTGGAAAGATACACAGTAAAATGGAAAAAGACCTCAGAAAATGTGAATAAAACTGGTCGTGGTGATATATATCTGCAATCTTGACAAACAGGAGGCTTAGGTATAAGATCTTAAGTTTGAGGTCAGCCTAGAATACAGAGCAAGACCTTGTCTCAAAACACACACACACAGAGAGAGAGAGAGAGAGAGAGAGAGAGAGAGAGAGAGAGAGAGAAAGAGAGAGAAAGACAGAGAGAAAAAAAAAAACCCACGAAGAAAGATTTGGCTATATTAGGATGGAAAGAGATAATTTATGCTATGCTTGTATATCCTAGGCATCCCTCTGGAATGCTGTACACCACCGTAGCAAAGTGATATTTGACTAAGACAGCTTTGGAATGGGTGACTAATGGAAGTTACAAAACGCCCTTTTACAGCTGATAGGAATGGCCCAGCAATTCAAGAAGAAAATATCGCAGTATACACATGTACCAAATGCTTCAAATTTTCAAAGAAATAACAAGTGCCCGCTATGTTTCTCTAGAGCCTGGAACTCCTTAACATATCAAACATTTCATATGCCTGGGCTGAGGACATATGGTCCATCAGCGAGCCCTGTTCCCTCTTTGTTTCCTGAACTCCAAAATGAGGAGCACATAGAGATGTTTTTCCAGAGCTGTTGTACAAGCACATGGCAGAAACTTTAAAGATGCCAGTTGTAATTGTGGGATTATGAAAGTTTGATAAGCTAGTTAAAACTTGGTGGGATTCTTCACGAAACCCTCTTAGTTAGAGAAACCAGAATCTTTCTTTGATGCCCACTTCTGGGTTATGCACACTTGTAAGGTCTGAGCAATATCATTTGCTTTTGTTTCTCCACTCTACAGGTATAAATTCACAACACTCTATCAACTTGAAGTTTCCCAAGCACTAGCAGGTGGTCTCCTCCCCCTCTGCACTGCAACTGTATACAGCTCAGCAACTGTCTGCTTCTCTGAACAGTCTTACTTCGTTTACTTTAGCTTGAGTCTTTGTTGTCAGACAGTTCAAACAGCATGGTCTTGACTTTGTCAGACGTAGTTTCTTCCTTCCATTTACTTCAAGCCCCTCTTAAAACCCTTCCCATCTACCCAATTCTACATCCCTTCTGGCTCTGTAACGTCAGTAGAAGGCTCAGGAGATGTTGAGAGATCTACGATGCATCTTGCCCTCTAAGGATGGAGAGAGACATGCTTCAAAAGAAAGAAGAGTCAGACGGCAAAGGTGCCCCAGAGACTAAAACCTTTTGCCTACTGATCCTGTCCTCTTGTCTACAGGCAGCAGTGTGCAAAGGACCACCATGGACTCTATCCCAGAGTTCCAACTTCACAATGATCGTTTTAAAACTCATAGGTTCTCAATCATTAAAAACTAGTCTAATGCATTAATAAATAAAACATATTAAGTTAATTTCTATTTACCTTTATTGGGTATATTTTCTATTTTTTTTTAGATCTCAAGTATTATCTTAGTCTTAATATATATTTTTTAAAGGAAAAAAAAAATGTAGAAAAAGAGGACTAAGTAAGGCTATTCAGTTGCAAAGGGTTCCAGCCCATGGGTCATGCTCACCTGGTAAGCCAGTGGCTAAGGTCAGGACGATGGGCTCCCTGTACTCCTGTCTGGTTCAAGGACCGCAGTAGCCGACAGCAGACCAGCACCAGCCATGGACTTGCCAGCACTGTCCACCATTTGCAGTTCCCTCGTGTTTCCAGCGGGGAGACCCGTTTACCTGCTGTGTCAGACTCTGAGCTGCTGTAGCTTGTGCTGTCCTGCAGAGTACAGGCAAGGGGATTCACACATTTGTGTTCCACATGGAAGTGATGCTGGGGTTCACATTCATCTCCCAGAAAGTAACTCCTACAGGTTTCCTGGCTCAGAGCCAGGCACAGAGTATTAATAAGGAAATACCACGTCTGGTGCTCTTCCTCCACGAAGCTGCTGGCTCCCAGGCTCAGAACATGGCCTAGTGTGCCCAGAAGAAGTAGGAGGTTCACCTCTGACCACCCTGAGCTGGCATCAGCTGCACTCTGTTAGAAGGAAATGCAGTATGTTAGTAATAGCCTGAAAGTCATGTATATCACCCTACATGAATGATGCCCTCATTCTGTTAGAAGGAAATGCAGTATGTTAGTAATTGCCTGAAAGTCATGTATATCACCCTACATGAATGATGCCCTTGCTCACAGTGAAGAGGCCTCCTGACAGACACCTGCTGTCTTCCCATCCAACTCAAACTGCCCACTGTGGAGGGAACCCCTTGCATCTCAGAAGCATGGCACCTCTTCCTGCAGCACAGCCTAGAGGAGGTCAAGATGCTAACCAGGAGGACCCAGACATAGCATGTCAGTCAGCTGTCCTCACCCAGAAATCTAAGTCCCAAGCTCAGTGTCAGAGACTGAAAGCAGGTCCTTAATGAAGTGATTGAGCCCAAAGAATTAATCAGAAGATCCTAGCCCACCTGTCACATTCCCAGCATGACATCAATTTCCCCAGGACTACACAGTTGCCACTACAAAGTGATGGCAACAGAATACTGTCTCTTAAATCATGTTATGATTTAGATACAAAATACTTCTCTCACAAGGGGGGAAAAATCTGTATATTATGAGCTTGGCCCCTACTGCTGAAAGACGATTAGAATTGGAAGGTGCAATTCTCCCATTCTCTCTTCTTTCCTCTCACTAATTTTTAGCTGGCTGAGTCAGCAGCTTTTTTCAGCTAAGTCTTTTTTTCCACCGTGATGCTGCCTTAACACAGGCCCATAGTAGTGGAGCAAACCAGACTTGGACTGACACTTTTGAAGCTGTCAGTTAAAGTAAATCTTTCCTCCCTTAAATTATTGATATCGTATATTTTGTCACAGGGATGAAGAAATGAGTAACACAAATTAGTAACTTAAAAGCAGCTCGAGGGCTGATGAGACGGCATGGCAGGTATGGGCACTGGCTGCTGAGCTTAATGACCTGAGTCCTGTTCTCAGGACACATAAGGTAGAAGAAGAGAACTGAGTCTCATAAGTTATCCTTTGACCTCCACATGTGTACTACGAGTTACACACACACACACACACACACACACACACACACACACCAGTTCAATGAGAAAAAGTTCTTGTTACTTATTATTCTGATAACTGTTAACTATGTATAGCAATGTACACTGACAAACACTATGAACCCAGAAAGTTCCTAAAGAGACAAACAGACAGAGACTATACCTGGACCCAGACATACAACAGGGGATCTTGAAAGGCCCTGTGACAGAAAAGGGGACAGAAGGAATTCTGGGTGGGAGCTAGAGCCACTGCTCAGGCTTTCTCAGTCCCAGGGTCTAGATACTGTGGCCTCTAATACAACCATACACCTTTTTCACACTGCTCCATCATTATCACCTACCTAGTAAACAAAGGTTAACAGAGACCAAGAATTACACAGAAAAATGTAAACCTTGAAAAGAAAGCTCTGTGAAGCAAAACAGACCAATAGGGGAATCAAGCTTCCTAGGAACCTCCTGAGTGGACACCTGTTCCCTGCCCATCATTTGCAGCCCAGAGATTCTTTCTGAGACTGAGGCACACACGCTCCCTGCCTTCCACATTCAGAAGCCCTGCTATCACCTCTGTTCCAGTCCAGCTCTTTCCAGCTGAGGATAAGAGCATACAACCTACTACACAGAAGAATATCACAAACAACGATGCCCAGAAGCCTGGGAGGATATGCTTAGGTCTTTCCCCTGCAGTCTAACTGACGTGTGGTCTTTCAAGGCACCTCCAACACTGCAATGCTGGTATATACAAGACTTTCAACCAATTTATACTTATGAAAGATCGGCTAGCAAAACAAAACAGAAGCCTACCCACAGGACCACATTATATATGCAGGGACTAGCCATACCTTCCTCAGCAGAGTGCCGTCAGTGACCATCCTGATAAGAGCAGACAAAATAGCACAGAACAGCGAAGAAACAAGTACCATAACAGCCCCTGCTGCCAGCCACGGGAGGCTACAGAGGTAGCACGAGCTCTCAGATGAGGTGCACACCAGGACATGAATGGCCGAAAGAACCAAAAATATCAGGTAAAAGAGCAGAGAAAACACAGGAGACAACAGAGGAACATCCAGCTCAGCCTTTCTGCACAGCACATGTGGAGTGCTAAGGAGGAACAAGGTGAGAACCTGAAAAAGAAGATCAAGGGTGAATATGGAGCCAAGGTATAGGAAAGTCCAATCAAACGAGCCCAGCCCATCCTAATCTGTTGCTCATATAAGAACAGTAACAAAACAGAAAGACCCAAGGGAAAATTAATTTTAATTGCTTGCCAAAACTGCATAGCTTGATTTATATTTTTATCTTTTATATCAATGCTGAATGAAGACATTTGCCACATGCAAATACTTCATGTAATCTCTTAAATCTGAACGCACAATGGAAAAATAAAGAACATTTCCTATTTTCTGTGTTACACCAATATTCTTTTCAGATACAGAGTCTTATTGTAACCCAGGCTGGCATGATGTAGCCATCCTCCTATCTTAGCAAACTGAATTTGGGAATTACAGACATATACCATCATGCCCAGCAGTAATGATATATAAATTTAAATCAATCATGTTTTGGCTGCATAATCAATTTAACACCTGAACCATGATAATTCAAGCATATGTACCTCCAAAACTATGAGTGTCCCCACTGCCATTGAGTAGATGTCATAGTGAGCCACTTGTGTGCTCAGGGACAGACTCAGGGTCTTCAGGGCACCCAGGTACTGCCTCAGTACTTTGGTCCCCAGACCAAGCAGAATATCTGAATGGTTTTCTTCCAAGTGCAGTTTGACCCAGTTTCCATGCAACCTTTCTGCCATTTTAAACTGCTCAAATCCAGGATCTATCAGACAAAAAGAAATTATAAATGCATATTTATAATGTTAGCACATTCACTTACTCCTGGGACATCCTTTAGAACCAATACCTAATGAAAGCAATCTGTTCCTAGGCAGGAAGGGTCAGCAACACCAAAGTAATACTGTAGCAGCTGATGATGTAATATCCATCTACTGCCAACACAGCCAGAGCCTGAGTGTGGAGCAGGGGTGGGACGCTGGTCTGGAGCCAGGCATGTCCAAACCCCAGAAATCTCATCTTGAGATTGTCAGGAGTAGGATCACTCCCCTGCTGCTCCGGGCCTGCATGTTCTGGCACAAGTATCTACCCCCTACCAGGAGGTTGCAAAGCCCAGTAGCCAGGTTAAACTTCCTCTCCCCTTATAAGGTCGTGTCCAGCAGCACTTGGAATTCCTCCTTATGCTAATGAGGCATTTCCAGTGCCCTGGCCAATGACGTACATTCACCACGAAAGCCCTACCCACTGTGCAAAGGGTTAAGTAACTTTTGTCCCTGCTCCTACCCCCACCCGAGACTACACTAGCCACTGATAATATTGGCATTTAACCAGCAGGGTAATGAGAGGTGGGGGAGGTGGGGCAGGAAGCTATGAAAAGAGAAGTTCAATAGGAGAAAGTAAGCCACTATGTTGATGCTGTAATCGAGAGCTAACTTGGTAAATAATTGTTGAATTGAGAAATATATGGAAGATTTCAAATAGCTTAATTATATTCATGGGTGTTGCTAATAATGACAGTTAAGGAGATTAGAAAACTGGAACATAATATTAATCATTAGAGTAACAACTACAAAGTATCCCATTACAAATTGCACACCAAGCTGGGCAGTGGTAGCACACGCCTTTAATCCCAGCGCTTGGGAGGCAGAGGCAGGCGGATTTCTGAGTTCGAGGCCAGCCTGGTCTACAGAGTGAGTTCTAGGACAGCCAGGGCTACACAGAGAAATCCTGTCTCAAAAAACAAAAACAAAACAAAACAAAAAAACACCAACAAAATTGCACACCAGAAAACATAAAGCCCATGGAATCATGAAGACCTTATAGAAGTTGGAACTATTAATTATCTTACCTTTTTCATAGGATGGTACATTTTCTTGCAATAGTTTGCTAAGCTGTAATGTGTTTAAATGTAAAAATCTCAGTTGTTCTCTCATTGGTTTTCCCTCGATAACTGGGAATAAGAGGCTTCCTACACTGTCTTTAGGAATTGGCAAACCAAGTCCTATTGCTAGTGTTGCAGCCAAGTCAGTCTGCTGGACATGCTTTGGGTGTCGAATATCCCCTAGAAAAAAGCAAAACATTCTAAGCAATAGATTTCTACAAAGTAGAAAATGGTAGTTATTCTTGAACTTGAACAATAACTGCTAATGTTAAGTCAAATTACCATGATTTCAAGCCACTCAAACATAGTCACACAGAAACCACCTCCTTGATTTTTATGTCAGTAAACATATTAAGTGCCACTTTCCCCTAAGTGGCTTATAATACACTGGACAGAGAGTCTGATTTTTAAACATACAGTTATTGTGATTGCAGCATTGGGCATGGAAGTGACAAGTAGCCAGACAGAGGCCAAGAGATGGTCACTTAGGTGATGTCAAGTCAACGTGAGTTAGTGTTAACAGTGGTTCCTAAACGATAGCAGGATCTTTTCTTTAAAAAGCAGGATGAGGCTGGGTTTAGCTGGGCAGGTATGACCAGGATAAGGCCCTTGTCACCCACATCTCTTCAAGCCTTCCATAGCAGTCTGCCCTACCAGCTCCTAGAAGAATGGCTGTGTTGTTCAAGATCCAGGGCCCTAGTATACAAAACAACCTTTGATAAAAAGTAACCTAGGAGAACTTTTTCATCCATAAAGAATATGACGCTCCAACCCCAGAAGCATCACACCGGGTTTACAGAGCTGCCTGGGTCTCCAGGGAAGTCTTCTCGGATTGCTCTGCTCAAACTTCTTAAATACACAAGTGTGAGTCTGTGGAGATTTTTACTATAATTGCAGTAAGTTTTGGTTGTACAGACATTTCATTTGGTCAAATTTATTTTCTAGACAAATTTTCTAGTTCAGTATTATTGCTATCATCTCCCAGTACTCTCTGCTGCTATTCTCTACTTCAGTATTATTGCTATCATCTCCCAGTACTCTCTGCTGCTATTTTCTTACATTGTTTTGAGCTGGAAAAAAAAAAAAAAAACAAACATAAAACAAAAGCAAACACAACACACATCTAGTTTCATTTCATCAGATCCTCTTCTAAGACTGATTGTGTCTACTGTGAGACAACATAAGTATAGTCCACGCGATGTTCTACCACATGCTGATTTTAACCAGGATTCTGATTAAAGCTCGGGCAGAAGAGAGCAGAGGCCAGCTCTAAGGAGGTGGGTTCACAGTTCTTCATGAGAGCTGGAAGTATCAGTGCAAATTCAAGATTAACTTACTTTAAAAGATTTCTTTGTTTTGTCCAGAACCCTAATGAAATCCAGCATAGGTTTACACTTCTGGCTGTGAAACAGTATATTCTACCAATTCTACTTGAAGGATCAGGGTACCCTAAGGAGCCAAGTGGGCCCTGAGAAGGACACAAGCATGGCAGCTAGGAATAATGTTCAGAGGGCAAGAGACGGATCAGAGACCACTGAGGTCTTGCCTCAAGGAGCTGGGAATAAAGATGTTCCCATTAGCCAAAGATATGTTAAAAAAAAAAATAGTAGCTATAAATGAACAGAAACTAGTCCATATGCTTAAAACCGTGATCTCACACTTTTACTAAAAAATGAACAAGTTGGCCATTTATTGAAAGATAATAATAAATTCATTAGTTGATTTGAAACTGGTGGTACATGGGAAGAACAATTTTTTCCTCTCTTATATAAATACTATCACTGGGAAATCCAGGTTATACAGGGGCATTTTCTTTATAAAATTATTCTTGTTGATCTAGTTTTAATAGTCTCCCAAAATTTATGAGAGAAACTTAATCTCCAATGTATTGGTGTTGGGAGTTGGTGCCTTTTGTCAGGTCTCAGCTCATGAACCTTAGTACCCACTATAAAATGGCCTCCATTTTATAATTTAATAAAATCTCAAACATTTTCTCTTCTATCTTCTGTCACATGGAGATGCACTATTCCCTCCCTTCAGGGTGCAATAATAAGGCATCATCTTGGAAGAAAGGAATAAACCTTACTAGATTCTGATACCTTGATCTTATACCTCCCAGCCTGCAGAACAGCAAGAAATCAATTCCTTTTCTTTAAAAATTATCAAATCTCTGGAAGTCTGTTATAATAGCATAAATGGACTGAAATAATAGCTGAGTAGTATTAAAAACTTAGAAAATTAAAACACTACTCTTTGCAAACTCCTAGCTGAACAAACTCCTAGTGTTACAGTTTGGATAAAACTCTCCCACTTAAAGGCTTGTGCATTTACACCCTTGGTACCCAGCAGGCAGGGTATATATACTTTGTACCATCTGCTTTGATGTGAGGAGCTATATTCAACCGTACAGCCCTGCCACCACAATGTCTTCCAAAGCCAACTATGGGCTGAGTGCTCTGAAACTGAAGGTGTTTGAGCAGAGCAATGCAAAAACAACTAACACAGCTAAACAGTACATCTTTTCTGCTACAAACAGCTATGCACAGATCAAACCAAACCAGATCAGACCAAACCAACCCAGATTAAACTTTGTGCTCAGACTGCTTGAATGTTTGGGTTAGAGGAGCTTCAGGTGGTGACAGAAAAACTGCAACATTAGGAAGCTGAGGCAGACTCAGAGTTAGCATAGAGGCCAGGTATGTTACAAGCTGGGAGACTTGAGATCACTGGGGACTCAACAGACAATTTATTTCAGCAAATAAATGGGTAAATTAAAAGAATTGGGAGCCTACAAGTTAACAGAGACCTAAGAACACACACACTGGCATATCACAATGTACAGATTTTATTTGCACCTAACAAACAAAAGACAACTAAAAAAGCTGGACACTGGAAATCTGAACATTATTGGGTGATACTAAGGAATTAATGGCAGTTTTGAAATGTAGTAGCAGATCCAGGATCATGCGTAAAAAATGCCTGTGGTTCTAAAGTCTGATCCTAGATAATGAGGAAAATGAGTGTGTGCACAGATGGGATAAGACAAGCTATAGTAACTACTATAAGACAAGCTGGATAGTAACTACTGCAGTCTAGTGCTACACCTAGGGACTTAAACCGTTTGGTTACATTTAATAGATCTGAAAGTTTCCCGTTTAATAGATCTGAAAGTTTCCACAATAAAGAATCCTTTGAAGAGGTTAGGGCGCTTGGGTCTGAGATATGTATTAGTGAGAAAGTAAGATCGGTAGGCAGCACCACTGCTTACCAGGTTACCTGGGCACACTAACTATACTAACATCATAAACTGAGTGTCCTGTCTTTTTCTCATTAACGTGAGAACCACTATTATCAACAAATCTTGTGTGCTGGGATCTATTTTTAACCTCTTTATTTTCCTCCATCGATGAGCCTGACCAGTCCTGCCAGCACAAACTGTTTTAGTAACTATAGCTTTGTAGTGTGAACACAGGATACAAAGGGCTTTAATCTACAGACATTTCAGAGAACTACTCTCAGTTCTTCTTCCACTGCTCATACATTTCCATTAGGCCCACAATACCTCTACTTCAGCAACCTTTTAAACCTTTAATAAACAAATATTAATAAAAAAATAAGCTGTCAGGTACCATTTTAGGTTTGGAAGGCAGAACAACAAGTTTATGAAACAGGCCAAGTCCTATTTAGTGATGAGTCAGCCAAGCAACGCACCTGCTCTCCTTAATGGAGGTCCAGGAGGAGCATTATTCTTCCCTTGCCTTTGGAGTGACCCATACCTACGGTTCCCACTGGGGCCTAAGGACTCAGGACAGGTAGCAGCTGGTTGAACGCCAGTCCATGAAATCACAAGGCAAATAATCCAAACTTCACAAAAAACAACAGCCACCATTTACTGTCTGGAATTATCTAAGTTTATTTATCAAATGAAGAAACACTCATTGACAAAAACCTACTGAACTTTTGTAAGAACTTTAAGAGTCTATATCACATGAATTTCTTCACCCCACTCCCAAGTTACTCCAGGAGATAGTAACTCTAAGGGGTGTCAACCCAGAATGTAGCCCCATCACTCACCCCATCTACAGTGGAGTGTCTACCCACTCCAAGGTGGAAACAGGCCATTTCTCATCTGTTTTTGTCTCAGAAACAAAAGAATATTCAGGTGTCAAGACTGGAGCTTCCCGGTTTGGTGAGAGCAAAGAGGCAGTTATATACAAGGACATCAAAAGGAAGCAACCAATAGTCCTGCCCAGCTGTGCTGCCTATGAGCTACTATGACAACCTATGAGAACCACTGTGGCCTCATATCCCAGTGGTTACCAACAGCTTTCTAACTGGACTTATGGCTATTCCACTAAATAAGATGAAAATCATACCTGGTACTGGAAAACTAACCAATTCCCCAGGTCAGTGGGGCCATGGATTTTAGAGAATGTAACACCTCCATTTTACTAAACCAGCATAATTCCTAATTGCATTCTAAATACTTATCCTTAAACCCACAAATAAGTATAGCTTTTACCACTCATCAAAGAAACTTCTCTTTGTAACAGATGGAGACCATTTCAGAAAACCGTGTGGTCAAAATATAGAGAGCAAGCAATCACAAGTGTCCACCCTCAACTGATACAGCCACAGCTTCACAGTGTCCACAGGCAAAGCACTACTGGAAGTTAAGGAGTGCTCAGAAGGAGAACCAGTCCTCTCCAGGGAGGAGCCCTCTAGTTGGCTACCTAATACCAAGTGGTCAGTCTTCAAATTATATAGAAATATATAACACTAAACAAACTGAGCAGGTTGTAGTTACACATTTAAGGACACATAAAATTTGTGTGTGTGTGTAGTGTAAAACGATAACAAAGAAAAAGAGACCATGATTTCAAGGGGGAACATGAAAGGGACTGGGGGCAGAAAACAGATTGGGGGGGGGGAAGAAGGATTGTGTAATTTTAAGTTTAAACATCTTATTAAAAAAAAAAAAAAAAACCTGGCCAGGCAGTGGTGGCGCACGCCTTTAATCCCAGCACTTGGGAGGCAGAGGCAGGCGGATTTCTGAGTTCGAGGCCAGCCTGGTCTACAGAGTGAGTTCCAGGACAGCCAGAACTACACAGAGAAACCCTGTCTCGAAAAACCAAAAAAAACAACCAACCAAACAAAAACAAACAGATAAAAAAAACCTTATGAAGCTGGGTGTGCTGGCACACACCTTTAGTCCCAACACTTGGGAGGCAGGTGGATCTCTGTGAGTTTGAGACAGCCTGATCTACAAATCAAGTCCAGGATAGCAAGGGTTATTACACAGAGAAACCCTGTCTCAAAAGAAAACACCCCCTTCCCTAAAAAAAAAAAAATGAAAACAAAACCTTCTGGTGCAAGCTGTGCATGGCCAGTGACCTTTCTGCCCATCACCTTAATCTTTTACAAACTGTTACATGACTTGCATAGTCTAAAATGTGTCTATCGTCTTTTCTTTTTAAATTGTGGCATTAAACTAAACATGGTCAGGAATGTGCTCTTTAACTGAGGATGATTAGAAAGAAGCCATCCTCTCTTTATGACTATGTAGAGGTTCCCTAACTAAACCCCTGCTTCTGTCCAAGAGAGCACGGCTTGGGACATGACTCTCTCCACACTTTCATGTCCAGGCTGTACTTAGTTTGGCTTTGCACTCACCAAGATGCTAACCCAATGCATTAGGTTACAGGATCAGAACCACAGAGTATCCATAGGCTTCAGCTGTACTGCAGAAATAACTATGGTACCCACTGTGTGCATGATTTGGTCTTGTGGAGGCAGAGGGGCTTGTAGCTTCGAGGGGGATAAACCAGGCCAGGTGAATCAGGTACAGATGAAAGACAGGATTATGTTTGACTGAGAAACATGGCCTTAGCCAGTCCATGGCGCTCTCTCTGAATCCCTGACTCTGGCTATCAACCTAGGGTTTTAAATAATGAGTACTTTAAAAAATATTTAAATATTAGCTGCTGCCAATTTTTCATTTAAAAATATTTAAAGCTGGACAGAGGTGGTACATTCTTTAATCCCAGCACTCGGGAGGCAGAGGCCAGCCTGGTCTATGGAGGGTGTTCCAGGACAGCCAGAGCTTTGTATGTATGTGTACATGTATGGGCACATGCATTCCTTCCAGGTCAGAGGACAACTTGTGAGAGTGACTTCTCTCCTTCCACCTGAAGGTCCCAGAGATGGAATTCAAGTAGTCATACTTGGCCATAGGTGCCCCTACCCACTGGGCCATCTCACCAGCCCAAGGCCAATTTTTAGTAGTTCCATGACTATCTAGTAATATATCTGCAACAGAATTTTTACAAAAAAGTATTTATAATTTTGAGAATCAGAGCAAAGAAAATAAATTATAAGTCCTGACTGCCCATCACCCCTTCAATTTTTATTTTACATTGTTTACAATCACTTATAATAGATTGTAGTTTAGAATGTTAATCATTCCTAATTCTCACCAGGTTTCCTTTCAAATGCAGAGCTGACTAGAAGCAGAGGTGTGCTCACTTCCTCTGTGGACGAGGCCCCATGGCTCCCTGTCTCAGACATTCCATGGTCACCACAAAGAACCAGCAAACTAGGTAAGAGAGTCTCTCTGTCCTGTAAGGTAAAGAGGAATCTGTCAGCTGTATTTGTCTACAAGAACATATGTGGTCCTGCAAAGGAAACAACTGCAGAGCTTCACTTTAGCTCATAAATAGGACCTTCGCCTTAAAGCCTTAAATCTCTTCCAGTGAAGTTACAGTCCTATCAATGGGTCAACGTGAATCACGTTACAGTTGCATGTGACAGGTGAATCGAGAGCAGTGCATAGCTCACAGAGTACATAAGGGTTGTGTTTATGACCACTAACAGCAGGGTATCTGTCAGTTCCAAACTGTGGGCACGTGACTCCTCCTGCCTCAATTTCCTGTCAAGAGAGAAACTAAAGGCATTTATTTTACAGGACTGTTTAAAGGTAACAGACGGCAGCCAGCGAGGGCACTAGGCAGGTCATGGGGCTTCTCTGCCCAGAGTTGCAGCCATTTGATCTTATCTGTTCTAGTGGTTCTGGGCAGGCTCTTGACCCTCAGTGCTTCTGTGCAAGACACGCATTCACACAGACAGTGTGTATCTATCTCTCCCTCCCTTCAAGTCTCTATTCACATGGAATACTTTTTCAGGAAGATGGTCCCGAATATACCATTTAAAATCATAGCTCCCTTCCCCCCAAAAAACCAGGGGTGCTGGTTCCTCCTGCCCATGTTTTCCCTCGACAGCAACTACTTTTTGGCACATTTATATTGTTTACTATGTTTCTCATGTTTCTTTCCTGGCCAGAATGTAACTCTACTCACAGTAGCATCCTGGGAACAGTGATCTGGAAGGTACCTATGGCAAAAGCACAACTAGCCCGCTGATAATCGGCGGAGCCGTCTGCATCATTTCTATTCATTCTAGGAAGCACTGGTCACATGGGATTCCATCACCATGCAATGCACCATAGTAAGCCTTACCTTGGACAAGAGTGAAGTGTAAATCTTCATCAGCACATTGTCCATTTCGCTGAGCTTATGACCAATCAGGGGGCTGTTGGGCCCAGAAATGTGGCCAATGTGATCCAGCCCTAGATAGTGAAGGATTAACACATCCCAATCTCCTCTTTTTAATACTTTGTCCAAATGTCTTGTGACATTATTATCCACCTTCAAAGGGAGGAGGAAGTACATATAAACAGTGCATCCGATTTTTCCTGGGTCATCAGGAATTAATCTCAAGCAACTCATGGAAATTGAAAAAACAAAAACAAAATTAAAGCAAAAGCCCTGAAGTTATTTAAAAAATTAAATGAATATTAGCATTAGATTCAGTTCTTATGCTTATTCTTTTTAATGTTTCTAGCTTGTGAACAAACATATTATACAGATAATTTAAATTAGCCAAGACCATTGCTGGTCTTAACTAAAGTTGAATAAAAAAAACTAAACAAGCACCAAGAAGCCACAGGATAATAAAGGGTGAAAGGCAGCCAACTAAGACAGTACAGCGTAGTTAGGAATAAGTAGCAGTCTTACATAAAGGCTATTCTTGGAAAGAACAGACAACATTTATAACATCTCCAGTTTCTGAAGCAAACACCATGGCACTGTGAGCAGGTAAATAGCTCCTAACAGAGCTAGGATCCTGCATAGCCCTGAGTCTTCAGTAAGCCCACTTTCTCCCCACTAAATCATGTACCACAAAGAAAAGTATTTCCACCTGATATCATAGTGTGAAAACTTGTCACTACTGAAAAGTCTCACTGTGCCTGCCCTGGTGAATTGTAGAAAGGGTTTATCACTCTAGAAAAGGTATCAGTGAGACTACATATACTCAAAGACTGGCTCCAACCCCCAAACTAAACTGAGACTCTTATGTAGTGCTACATAGACAATACCTGTATCACTTCCTCTGCTGCAGGTACAGCCTTCTCATACCTGTCTCACATATCACCAGTATGCACTGGACTCCTCTTTGTTGCCTCCCTTTCTGCCCATGAGTCCTCACTCATTCACTGACGTAGCTCCTCTGCTGTGGCACCCTTCCTGATCTTATGTCCTCAATGTCTGTCCAACTATTTTGCATTTTGGGGCTTACATACCTTGGTTCACTCCAGCACCGGGTTTATGCTACTACTTACAACTGACTACAGGAATGAATGATTTTATAATCTTGTCATACCATCCCATAAATTAAAAAAATACCCACAGGAAACAGCATCACCTCTAAGTGGTAGTATCAGACTCTACCTATGGTATAATGCTTCTGTTTTTAAGAAACTGACCTCTGAAATGAGGCATGGCGGTGCATGGCTGTAATCCCAGCACTCTGGAGAAGGAGCCATGGGTATAAAGAGTTCAAGAATGGCCTCTGCTACATATCAAGTTCCACTCTTACCTAGGCAGCATGAGAGTTTGGAGAGAGAGGGAGAGAAGGAGGGAGAGACAGAGACAGAGACAGACAGACCTCGATATAATCTGACACAAAGAACGACGTTGTCCCATCATATTCCACAAAGTGCTTTGGGAATAATTTAACCCATGTTTCATCTCCATAAAAGATTATTCTTTTCCCAGCAGCTTTTGCCTGTCTTATCACATTGTCTTCTAGGAGCACAGGAGAATTGAGATTCCTGATGACATCAACAAAGCCAGGGAGACTTCCTGTCATCAATGCCTGTAGAAAGAAACACGTCAAGACTTAGACTACAGATCCAAAAGGCAGCACAAGAGACAGGAAGATCAGTTAGGGGTCAAACAGGTGGGCACAAACCTACAGCAGGCCCTATTCTAGAGACCAAAGTCAGAGCTGGACAGCAAGCAGGCAGGTGAGGGGAGGAAGACAGGACATGGACTTTTGACCAATATATCAAACTCAATATTGAAGACTTGATTATTTAATGAACATGGTTCAGGGAATCCTTACATCATTAAGATGGTGAAGAAGATGACAATAATAGACACAATGCCAGTCACAGAAGCTATGTCTTATTGACAAAGTTAATACTAACATATGTGTATAAACATTGATAACATGAACCTGTATATTTAGACCCTTTGTCAGGGTTTCACATAAGATTTTTACCTGCCTTTTATACAAGCAAGCTAATTAACAAATAAACCCTAACAATCTAGCAAATCTAATATCTTTCTCTATTTTTTTTTAAAAGAAGAAACCCTGCTTGTACACAGTTCTCAAAGTAAATTGAGCCAAGAATGTTAGTGGCACATCAGGTCACACCTACAATATTGTACCATACAATAGATGGTGGGTGTGAGATATCCTCCTATCTTTCTGATATAGAGTGGAGTCAATATTCTCCCCCACTTTTACCACAGATGCTACAAGCCACAGTGATAGTAATGAATCTTCATGATTTGGAGTTATATCACCACCTAAAATATCGACATCCACAGGATTGCGGGAAAAAGAACAGGAATCTTTGTAATGCCTACAGAATTCTGATAAGAATTTTTCAGTGACAAATAAATGTAAACCTCATTTTTAAGGTTCTAGGACTTAAACTCAGTGCTATATATATGCTAGACAAGCGCCCTAATGTTGAGTTTTATCACTAGCCAAAAATGTAAATTTAAATCAACCAGACTTCCAGAATGGCAGAATTGAGGAGCTTGGCACCCCCTGAGCAATGGAAAACCAACAAAAACTATCAAGAGCAATTACTTTGAATTTTGTTTTTGTTTTTTGTTTGTTTGTTTGTTTTTGGTTTTTTTGTTTGTTTGTTTGTTTTTCGAGACAGGGTTTCTCTGTATAGCCTTGGCTGTCCTGGAACTCACTCTGTAGACAAGGCTGGCCTCGAACTTAGAAATCCGCCTGCCTCTAGCCTCCCAAGTGCTGGGATTAAAGACGTGCGCCACCACCGCCCGGCTACTTTGGAAATTTAACTGTCACCAAAATCATGTAATAAGTTGTATCGTAGTGCTCATGGAAGCACTGTACCTGTGTTTTTTCCTATCTCCTTCCTGCTCTAATTGATCTGATAATGGCTCCATTTCAGTTGGCTGTGACAGGCAAAAAAGCAACTTGAAATCTGAAAAAGGACTCTGGGAAGGAAGACAACTATGGACAAGTTTTAAAGCATGCATGTATTTCTGGGAATCTAGGGAGATGCAGAAATAACCAAAACTACTAGTTCTTCTGGCTGAGGTGGATAGAGTTCGTGATTAAACAGTGAAAGGCAGGTCAGGCTTGAAAACTACCCAGACAGTCAAGTGTCCCAGCACACATGGACCTTGGATAGATTCCTTAATGGGTGACAGACTCAATCGAACTTCTGCCAATCACTGTCTGACCCTGGACTACACTGGACCTGAAGAGCCCATTGGAAGACTGGTTTAAAAATAAAAGTAAGAATTTGAAGGAAAAAAAAAAGCAAAAAAAAAAAACAAAAAACAAAAAACAAATCTCTAGAGCCTTGAAAGACTGCTCAGCAGTTATGAGCACTTGACACTCTTGTAGACAACCCAGGTTCAGTTCACGACAGCTCACAATCACTTGTAACTCCAGTCCCAATGGATACAATACTTTTTTTCTGCCTTCTGTGGTGCACCTACATGATGCACCACATTTGCATGCAGGCAAAACGCTCATACACATAAAATGAAATAAATGTTTTATTTAATGCAGCGACAGATTTTCCAACACCTCTGGTCCTTTCTGCCAACACTCCCCTACTCCTCCTGATAGTGTCTTTGTAAGTGTAATTTCCTCAAACATGCCTTTCAGGCTCCACGGTCTCAGCTGCACTCTATTTCTCCAGCAGAACTGTTTGCTGTCAGGCACTCAGCACAATAGAGCGACATGTTTCTCTGAATGCTTGTCTGTCCATGCCTTTGTACATCCATAGAGACTACAAGCCCCATGAAAGCAGTTTTCCCCAAACGAATATCCATTACAGTATGAAGACCTCGTAGTTGCTCAGTAAGTAGTCTTCAATCTACAGACAGGGATCTTTTTTTTGCCATGATTCTTAGGTAAAGCACCAAGCACTTCAGAACCACCCTTACCAAACTGAACAACTAATTATGTACCAGAACAGTTCAGACCAGTTCATACTTGTTTGATCATTTTGTATAATATAATTTCGACAAATAATTTAACTTGACCAAGTTTGTTTATATACAAATAATGGACTACACTGAATATTCCCCAAGGGCTCCCTCATGCCTGATGACTAAGGAACACAGTAGCTAGCCAAAGAGGATATATATCTCTTGGACTACGGTAGCCTGGGAAATCTGGTTCTAAATCCTCCCTCCTTTCCATGAGGTATGAGCTACCTAACAAGGGGTACAAAGATTATCATATTACGGGGTTCCTTCAGCATCCTTCTGCCTGGCAACACTGATAACACTGAATTATTTTCTATGTTATTAAAATAGGGTCTTCAAGTAGGTTAAATAATCGCTCTAAACTTTCAAAAAAGAGCCAAATCATGATTCATAAAATATAACCAAGTTAAATTTACCTTGATTCGAGGCATAGTAACTGTGGGCGGCTTTGCCTCAGCCACAAAACTATGAGATGCTCCTTTTTCTACCAGATACGTTGTGTAGGGCATATACTTCACACCTTTCGACCCAAACACAAAATCATCTCTTAAAGCATCTATCAGCATAATAACCACTTTACTGAAGAGAGGTGGTGGCAGCTTGGTCCAGTTTGAACTGACTCCTAAAAGTGTTTAGAAAAGGAGAAATTAAATTTTAAACTCTACTTAGTATTCCATTGCCTTCAATGTTATTCTAGCACATTATCAAATGTATTCCAACCTGAAAAAAAGGCCCATTTTTGGTAGCCAGTGTTGTGTTAATTTTCTAAGGAACCAAACAAGACAACTGTGAAGGTTCTTCAAGGGTTGTAACCAGCCTGCAGAAGACAGACTAGCAAGAAGGTCATCTACTGGCTAGGCTGAACACTATGTTAACAATGAGTGGGTATCCCAGGAATGTGTAATGAACTGCTCTTAGCATGGTGTCAAGAGTCCAGGACAGAGACGCCTCTACCTAAGAGGCATACAGCTGTGACCTGTGCCTCCCTGAGCTTGGCCTAAAACCTAGCCTTGCAGGCAGTGAACCTATGGGCTTACATGTCCAGTGGCTGTGATTATGTGGACCTGTTCACAGCAACAGAGTTGTTATCAGGTGTTTATTTCTGTGTTGGTGAGGATAGTAAGGTCCTAATGCAGAGGCGTTAACTACTGAGGGTCGGGAGGTGTTCTGGGGGAGAGTTGTAGAAAACTAGGGGGGAGGGGGGCCTGAGGAAATATCACCTGTTATGTCCTATGGGTCCAAAACTAGAAACCTAAATTGGGAGTGGTTGAAAGGATTATTAGGAAAAGGGGTACGAATCCCTGAACAGCTGCACACAAGATGCAAAGCTGGAATTAGTCGGGGTTTATTCTGATTATCACGTAAGCCCACATAGGGCCGGAGGCTGCGGATGCCTCAAAGGTGTATGATACATAAGCAACGCTAAAACAACACAATTTGTTTCGTTGGTGGGGCAGAATGAAAGCGGGAAACACCGAGAAGGGGGCGGGGGGCTATACCTGCCACGGGTTCGGGCGCTGGGGTCTCTGCACCGTGCTCTGGTCTGGCAGAGGAACGAACGGGAGCCGGGAAGAATCCCCGAATAAAGATCGCGACCCCGATCACCTCAATCGCTACGCAGCTGGCAGCGAAGGCCCCGGAGCCCAGCCGCATTCTGCACAGCCGCTGGGGCGGGCGGCCCAAAACTTAGTGTAACAGCGGGCGCAGCAAACCCGCACCCAGAGCCCACACCCGGACTGTCAAGACGTGCCTCCCACAGTGCCTTACGCACCGGAAATACGTCAGAGATGGCGAGCGCCCGCCGTCGCTCGCTGATGACGTTCCCCGCGGACCGGCCCTGGAGTGATCCTCCCGGGAGTCCCTGCCCACTCCGGAGCCCAAAGACCTACGGAGTCCCCGGCTGGCCACTCAGGAGCCTCGCTTCCGGTGTCACCGATAGTCCCTCACCTGCCCCGCCCTCTCAGGGTTCCAAATTTCGGCGCCTTCACCCCTTGACCCAAGTACCTGAGCCAGGCGCATCTGGCGCTGTCCATTGTCCGTGCAGTTTTTAGCTCTGGTTTCTTGTGAGGCTGGTTTTCATGTGAATCAGTCCTACCCACGTCCTCCTGGTATTATGCCCCCAGTTTTCTGACAGATCGAGAGGCGTTTCTGGGTCTGGGACGAGCCTGCAGATTAAGCGATCCTGATGTGATTGGCAATCTGTGAGTGGGCTCCCGGTCTTCGGAAAGCTGCCCTTCTCTGGAGGGAACCACTAAACCTGAGGAGGTCGCATGTATAAAGGGCTAGGTCTTTCCACTCTTGATGCAGGAATATTCCTGGACTCATGTAAGGAGACAGAAGCCAGTCTTTGAACAGAGTCCACACCTGCCTTGTCTTCCTTTACATACACTCATTCTCCTTGAGGACCTTGTTTCTGTCAGTCAAAAGACCCAAACCCCTTCTCACGCTGCTGTTTTTCCAGGAAGTCAGAAACAAGGTGGACTTTAAGGTGTGTCTTCCAGACTTAAATGTAAGAATCCTTTTGTTTGTTTGTTTGTTTTTTGAGACAGGGTTTCTCTGTATAGCCCTGGCTGTCCTGGAACTCACTCTGTAGACCAGGCTGGCCTCGAACTCAGAAATCCGCCTGCCTCTGCCTCCCAAGTGCTGGGATTAAAGGCGTGCGCCACCACCGCCCGGCCCTTGTAAGAATCCTGTTCATTGGTTTTGCTGCTATTAAGTTCTGTGAATTTCTTAATATCTTGGATAGCAACATTAATATTTGATTTGTAAGCTAAGTTTTCATCTAGTTCATGGGGTTTTTTCCAATACGTTTTTTAGTTTGCCATAATCACACATACAATTTTTAAAAATTCTCTGTGGATTTGGGGTCATGTTGTTTTTTTAAAAAAAGCATGAATTTGGGGGAAGTTTCTTCTCACCTTTTTCTTATAAAAGTTTTATAGCTTCAGTTATTAAATGTTGGTGGTTTATCCATTTTGACTTGATATTTCTGTATGTATAAAGGAAATACATATTCTTCTGCATATTTACCCAACACACGTGGTGTTAAAAATATTATGTCCTGGATCCTTGTGAGTTCCAGGCAAGTTCCAGGACAGCATCTACATAAAAAAACTCTGTCTCAGAAAAAAAATTAAATAAATAAATAAATAGCTTTATATGTGTGTGTATAGCCTTCTTGAATTTATCAGTGGTTATTTGATGACATAGTTTATATATGTGGTTTTATGATAATACCACACTGTTTTATTAAATCAAATTATCAGTATGAAAGTACCAAAAGACTATAAATGCATATGTACATGATAAAATACCAGCAAAATATATGTAGCAAGTACTGACAAATAAAGATAGAAATAGGAAATATAAGAACAATGTTTAGACACTTTAATATCCTAGACAACATTTAATTGGGGCTGGCTTACAGTTTCAGAGGTTCAGTCCATTATCATCATGGCAGGAAGCATGGCTGTATGCAGGCAGGCATGATGAGATGTATAGATCCAAGAGTTCTACAACTTTCTCTGAAAACAATCAAAAGGAGACTGACTTCTCTGGACTAGGCTGAGCTTGAGCACTGGGAGCCCCCCCCCCCCCCAAAGCCCGCCTACACAGTGACACATTTCCTCCAACAAGGCCACACCTACTTCTGCAAGGCCATTTCTCCCAATAGTGCCACTCCCTGGACCAAGCAGATTTAAACCACTACAAACACTATGATCAAAATTAACTCGGGGAAGATAGGATTTATTTCTTCTTCCACTTTTAGGTAATAGTTCATCTCTGAGGGAATTCAAGGCAAGAACCCAAGCAGGGCGAGAATCTAGAGACTAGAACTGAAGTAAAAGCCATAGAGGAATGCTGTTTACTGGCTCGTTCTCTCTGGCTCACTAATTTTGATTTCTTATACCCCCAGGGATGGCAGTACTCACAGTGAGCTGAATCATCCCATATCAATCATTAATTAAGAAAATGGATGACAGACTGTTTACAGGTAATCTTGATGGAACCGTTTTCTCAGTTAAGGTCCCTTTTCCCAGATAATTCTAGCTTGTGTCCAGTTGGCTGACCAGAGTACAAGTCCATGGCCATGTTACTCTGTGCCATGTTTAGTTCCCGTAGTAGCCAGTTATTGCCCTCCTTTGTATGTGAACTGACATCTTTGTGATAGTTGAATGAATACTTTAGAATGTGTGGACATCTAACGTTCACCACCCAAAGCCTAAGAATATTCATCAGATGGCATCTGAGGCCTATATATACCTGAGACATCCTGTTTTCTGTGGCCTGTGTGCTGGTTAGGCTTTTGTAAGCAACATTCCTCAGTGGTCTGTGCCTTTAGGTTCCTTTAGGTTCCTGTGTCTGTTCTCCTGCACTGACATTCCTCAGTGAGGGACTGTGTCTGGGATGGGTAAGCCACATAAACCCTTTGCTTCACAAGTTGCTTTCAGTCATGGTGTTTATCACAGTGATAAAAAATAAAGTGGGGCATGTACATGCCTGATGTTCCGATACACCAGTGTTTTGAGAAGTGTGCTGATTCATGATATTCTTTGTTCTTTTCTACAAAAAGTTTAAAAATTGCTACCTCACAGGTGTAGTGAGAATTTTGGCTTCTTTTAAACCCCAGTTATGTTATGTGACTAGGTTTTTGTTTTAATTCCAGGTGTGGGATAAACTGCCTCGCAGCAAGTGGTTATGATTTGCCTCATGCACTAACAGCAGTGCGAGTTTTGCCACACGCAGATAGGTTAATTCAGGGGACTCTGGAGAAGGTTTAAGCGAGAAAGCCCCAAGAGTCTGTGGTGGTGGCTATTCCTCCTGCTGCTGCCACCCGCCCCCATACCCCGCCCTGTTGCTTCTGGTCCCTCCTGTTTCCCTCTGCTGCGTTTGCTGTTGTGTTTGCTGGATTACTGCTTAATATTCTGACAATGAAGATTGGACTTGCCCCTTATTACCCAGCACACATGGTTGGTTTGCTTGTTTGTTTGTTTATATTGTTGTTGTTGTTTTAAAAAATCTTAATCATTTGATTTTACCAAAGAAGACTTGGGAGCGAGATGCTGGGGTGAAGGCCTGCTGGCTCAGAGACAGAGAAAGCACCCAGCTGACCTTCCTCCTTGGCTGACACCCCACCATCAATGCCCCCTCTTAAACCATATCAAAAACCCTTCTTCACACTGAATGACCCTCCCTTCTATTTCCTGTTGAAGACCCCCCAAACTCGGGAGACCCTTACTCAAGTCTCAGGAAGTCACGACCACCCACAGACTCCAAGACACCATACCTGGATGCGATCAGCAGAGGTTTATTAGGGAAGAAAGCTGGCAGCCAGCAGCCAAACTGCACACTCGCGCATCAGTAGAGTTTGACAAAGCCAGTCAGTCTGAGGAGGGTTTTTAAAGGAGTAAACCACAAACCAGGGAAGTGGAAGGGGGTTGAGGGGTTGTCAAGGATACATAACATAAAAATAGTGGAACATTTCAGAGGAAACCACCCTAAATGATTTAGAGTCATGTGAAAATCACTCTGTACACTCATTCTTCTCAAGAATGTAGTTTTACCATGTCACTGTGCCCTACCCTGTCATTACCAACTATTTCAGGTTAACTATTTCTCACTTTCTCTAGTCACAGCCCCACCTAGATGACTTGCATCTTTTTTGTGGTCAGGAATGTGTCTTCCTGCTTTTGGGCTTTTCCCACCCACAGGTGGGTCTACTCCCTGAGGCTTGAGGAATGTAATCCAGCAAGTGTCCTCTGATTCAGGGATAATGTCCTCTACCCGGAATGTGTCTCGGGGCAATGAAGGCCTGAAATCTTATTTTCAGTTCCGAGTTCTGGAACTTGCGCTCTTTCTGCTCAGGTCTAAGGGCAAAGAAAAAAGCCCGCATATTTTTCACAAAATGGTCTTTATAATTTTTCACTCTACACTATGTATCTCTCTAGTTATCCTCCTGATTCTTCTTATTCTCTATGGTTTTTTTTTCCTTAATAATCCTATGTTTACTTTCTATCAACTGGTTGCTTGCTCTGCCTCAACCTATGATTGACCGAAAAAAAAAAAAAAAACGAAAACCTATGATTGACTTTATTGAATCCTGTTTACAATATTCAAGCAAGTCAGGCAGTGGTGGGGCATGCCTTTAATGGATGGTCTTAGATATTAGAACCCAATAAAATAGGTTACACACACACACCACCACCACTGACACCACCACCACCACTGACACCACCACCACCACATAGGTATGTGGAATTTGGAGTAACTCAATTATGTGTTCCCAGGCAATTAGTCATTCAAATTTATCTTTAAAATACTCTTTGAGGCAAGATTTGCCTTTTTATGTCATTTTTTGCTAACACCTTTATGCTGCACCATTAAACAAACCAGAATATATATACAAGAGAAAAATAACGTATACTATGTGCTCCAATCACAAGAAGCCAATCTTAGGAAATAATAGCACAAATATATTCAGGAAAGAGTTCCTGCCAGGAAAGTGAGACCCTATTTCAAAACAAAGTAATTGAAATGAATGAAAATGAAAACATACAAAATTAGCAGATAGTCTAGAGATCTGGGAAAGGTGTGTGCTCAAAGCCTGCTCCACCCTTTGGATCAACTTTCTTTTTTTTTCTTCCTTTTTTTTTCTACCAAGATTAAGAAATATATAAGTTAAACAGATCCAGAACTCTGAGATAGAAGCAGTAATTTAAAATACACACACACACACACATACACACACACACACACACACACACACACACACACACACACACACACGGATTTAGCACAGAATTCTCCTAGACCTTCAAAGAAGACAAGGAACTCTTCCAATGTCTTTTTACAAAGCCAGTAGTAACCTGATATCAATACCAAACAAAGACCAACCAAAAAAGTAGAATTATAGGTCAGCTTTCCTGATGAACACAGACACAAAACCTTGCAATTAAAATATTTGCAAATGTAATTCAATAATGTAAAACTCAACCAACCCCATTTTAAAAGAAACTCTATTTTGTGTCAGACCAGGGGCTAAACTCCAATTCCAGGAAGAAAAACATCCTATGATACCCACCCCCACCCTCACCCCTGTAGCAACAGCCAGGCTACAATAGCAGGACCAAGGTGCATAGAGATAGCCTAAGACATCCTGCAGAGAACTGATAACCTGACCATCCTGTTTGTCAGGTGTTTCTGCCCTCCTGTTCAATTCCTGCAGATTACACCAGAAATGCTGTTTTTAAAATATTAACTTGCTGACCCATTTGGAAATTTTCCACGTTTGCTGTAACCACAACAAAAACCCTGAATCCCTTAGACTTGGAGCTCTCACTCTGCCCTGCTGTGATGGTAAGAGTTTGAGAGATCTTGCTCTCAAGAGCTTGAAATAAAGACCCTAATGTATCAAACTCAGCTCCTGGGTGGGTCTTTCAGTACCTGCAACTTGAGCATAACAAATAACACATTAAAAAGATTGTTCACCACGGTCAAATCAGTTTCATCCAGAGATCCATGGATCATTAAATATAGGTAAATCAACAAATGTAGTCATGTACTTTACCACATAAATAGACATAAATAGAGAGAAACTTCATGATCATTTCAATGGATAAAGAAAAATCTTTGACAAAAATCCCAAATCCTTTCAAGAGAAAAGTGTGGAGAATTTACGGATACAGGTAACCTACTTCAGCATAACAAAGGCAGTATATAACAAGCCCACAGCTGCCAAGGACCATGAAAGAGGACTGACAAATGACTTTAGAATTCATGGAATGTGACCCACTGGTTGGATGACTGAGTCTCAGACAGGAATGGCCCTGAGGATTAAGTGCCCTGAGGACTTCGTGCTGTTATGGAGTTCTGGTCTGCTTGCTGCCCTTACATCCCTTAATCTAAGAACTGTATAAAAACTCTAAGGGGCCTCCAGCCCCTCACTGGACAGTATCTCTGGCACTTACAGTAATAATGTTTGATCTCTTTCAGTCATTGCTTCTGGAGCAGATTAATGATCAAACCACCACCCTGGGAAATAATTTAGAAATGTAGGTGGTCAGCAATGACCACCACCTTTAGAAAGCATTCGGAATAATAAACTTGTTAGTGGAGCTAAGTTAAGACGCTTTTGCTACTGGCTTTGATGGAGAAAGGTCTAAGGGAACAAGCTGAAGTTCAGAAAGGCACAGTCTTAGTTAAGCTGGGACCTTTTAAGGTCTGGGAACAAGAACAATGGCAGCACTGGCTGACGTGAGTCCCACTGAGGCTGGACTGGTGATGACTGATTTCTTATACCCATTTTTGCCCTCAGCTTCCTGATAAGATTTAATAAGATTTGCTGATAAACAGATTAGCACTCTGAGGATTTAAAGTAGAAATGACTGATTTTTATACAAAAGTTTAGAATTGTAATTCTTTTAAGATTTTTATAAGATTACTTTTAAAGATAAATAATAAAACAATCCTTTCTTTGTAAACACAAATTGTTGCCTGCAAACAAGAGAAACTGGCTGAGAAAACTATCTTAATTTCTCACACTTTGTTAATCTACAACAAGTTGTTTAGTTTCAAATGTACATGGGTTCTTGGAAATGATTTATTTTCTTTACCTGTACTACATAATAATTTTCATGTGAAGGTATTGGGGAGCACACTGTTTTTTTCATAGTCATATGTATATATGAATGTGTATGTGTGTATCTGTTTATATGTATATGTGTGACGTGCTTGGAGCATGTTTGTTGGAGCTTTGCTCCATTCAGTCAATATATGAATGTTTATATGTTTGCCTATTTGTCTGTATGTATTTATGTATGTATTCGTGCATACATGCATGTATGTATTTGTATGAAGTTATTGAAGTCTACCTTTTTGCTTCATCCACTGTGTGTGTGTGTGTGTGTGTGTGTGTGTGAATTTTCTCTTTCCTTTTCTTTCTTTTCGACCCCTAAGAGTTAGACAAGTTCTGAGATTCTTGATGGATACATGGAGTACCAGCTCCAACAAATCAAGTTATGTTCCCTCAGAGAAGAGTCTACTGAGTGATTTCTCTCATCTCTGGCTGCCAGCAGCAGCAGCCTGCTTTGGTTGCTATCAGCACTAACCTTGATCGCCTATGCCACACCTCGCTGCCTGCTTCAGTTTACTCTGTGGTGTCAAAGCTGGTCTTTGACATCTTTGACACACAGCCAACATCACGGCACATGGAGAAAAACTTGACAAAGATGCTGACTCTCTCCACTCTGTTCAGCACAGTGCTTTAAGTCTTAGCTAGAGCAAGGAGATAATAAATGAGGATAAAGGGAATAAAAATACAGAAATGATGACACTGGTGCTATCTATCACCCCAGCACTGCCGGAAGATCTACACTCAGATTTAAAACCCCAAACTTTATTTTACATATAGCAATACAGTTTTCCTATTACATAGCACCATAATAGAATGCTTCATTATAGATTTAAGCAGAATAAGAAAGGGAAACTTCAAATTATAAAAATCCATCTTGTCAGGTGGTGGTGGTACACACACCTTTAATCCCAGCACCCAGGAAGCAGAGGCTGGTTGTTCTCTGCATTTGAGGACAGCCTGGTCTACAGAGCAAGTTCCAGGATAGCCAGGGCTAAACAAAGAAACCCTGCGGGGGGTGGGGGGGAAGCTTTCCCAAAAGCAAATAAAACAACCATATTTCTAAGTGGCTCAGTGTAACAAATGTATGAAGCAACTAGTCATGTATAATTCCTATTGCATTAATGGTCAATGGATTTTTTAAAAAGACAGCTGAACTATCACAAGCACTACATCATAGGACTAACATATTTGGATTCTATTAGAATGCAATAAACAAACAAACAAATGATTCTGTCTACTCCAGTGTCCAGGGTCAATGGAGCAGAAGAGAGAATCTGGAAATATACTAACATATCCGTGCTCACCTACTTCTTGACAAATGTAGTGAATGTGCAGTGGGAAAAGCCTGTTCAACAAGTGGTGCTTGCAAATTGGACTAGTGTAGAATTAGATGCACATCTTTCACCTTTTATAACAGTTATAAAGTCCTCAGCTTAAAACCCCAAACATAAAACAGGAGTAAAACAGGAAGTTCTTTTCAAGATATTGGCATAAGCAAGAACTTTATGAACAGAACCCCCGAGGACATAGGAGGCTGCTCCAAGGAACAATGGAGTTATATAGAATTTCAACGTGTCTGCACAGCAAAAGAAACTATCAGTAGAGCACATAGCTCACAGAAGGGGAGAGAGTCATCACCAGCTGTGCTTCAGACAGGGGACTACCTAAAACTTACCAAAAACAGTTTTTTTCAAAAATTAAATGCCAAAGAAACACAAGTGCCAGTCCATAAACAGGTGAATGAAATCAACTGTTTTCAAAATTCAATAAGGACTTTAAATGTGAGAAATGTGGGGCCTCCATTCTCAATAAGAGCACCAGGGAAGCTGGGTGGCACACACCTTTAATCCTAGCACTTGGGAGGCAGAGGCAGGAGGATTTCTGAGTTCGAGGCCAGCCTGGTCTACAGAGTGAATTCCAGGACAGCCAGGGCTACACAGAGAAACCCTGTCTTGAAAAAAAACAAAACAAACAAACAAAAAAAATCCAAGCAACGAATGTGAACAGTTTATTCCATGATGTTGCAAAACTGGGCATCAACCCACAATATGGGCACACTGAACACCGAGAACAGCTGTTATAACCCTAAAGAAGGTCCTATCCCCCATCTCCTCGCTGCCTGAGCAGCCACGTTCACACGGCATCTAGGTTATCTCCCTCTGCATGCTTACCTTTGCCAGTTTCCTAACAAAGAATGTGCGGATTCGTCTCTATATTTTATATCCTGTCTATTTAAATTCCATCAAGTAGATGACCTTACTTATGCCTGCAGGTTGCTAGGCAAACTCGTTAGTAATTTTAATATTCTAATCTTTTAGGTTTTGTTTTTGTTTCTGGTGGGGGAGGAGGGGCTGCACCCAGACTAACAGACTTTAGCAGGGGCCCAGTGTTTTCTGTCCCTTTGCAGCTGGTTTTCATGGCACTTTTGAAAAGAGACTGTTGTAAAGAACTTCTTACAAAAAAATTTCAATGTTACTCATCAGCAGGAAAATGTAAATTAAAACTACTTTGAGATACCACCTCACCCCTGTCAGAATGGCTATTCAAGAAATCCGACAACAAATGGACAAAATGTGAGGACAGAGGAACCCTTAATTCACTGCTGTTGGGAATGCAAAGTAATACAATAATTGTGGAAATAGGTTTGAAGGTTCCTAGAAAATTATAAATATAATCACCATATATTCACAATAATATGAACAGAAGTAAAACTTTAAAAGCAGAATCATCTAATTCTTTAACTATATTTACATTTTCTGGTTGATCCCAAAAGCCACAAACTTTCTTGGAGGGATGTCCTGATATCTGCTTCCAGAAACAGCAGGGAACTGCACAGAGGAAGTGTTTATATATGATTTCTTTGTGGGGGGGCAGTGATTTGGGGGCGAGCTTAGGGATTGGTGGGATTCTGTGTGTTGGCCCTGGGTGTAGGCTTGGGGTCAAGTCAGGGTTGGGGTGATCTTTCCCATGGCCCTCTTATCCTGCAGTGCCTAAGGGGACATTGGTGGTGCTCACTTCTCAAAGAGAGGAGCAGACAGATGTTTAAGAAAAAAAGAAAGCTGTTCTCCACCATGGCGCAAGATCAAGGTGAAAAGGAGAACCCCATGCGAGAACTTCGCATCCGCAAGCTCTGCCTCAGTATCTGTGTGGGTGAGAGCGGAGACAGACTGACCCGGGCAGCCAAGGTGTTGGAGCAACTCACAGGCCAGACCCCTGTGTTTTCCAAAGCTAGGTACACTGTCAGGTCCTTTGGCATCCGGAGAAATGAGAAGATTGCTGTTCACTGCACAGTCCGCGGAGCCAAGGCAGAGGAGATTCTGGAGAAAGGCCTGAAGGTGCAGGAGTACGAGTTACGGAAAAATAACTTCTCAGATACTGGAAACTTTGGTTTTGGAATTCAGGAACACATTGACCTGGGCATCAAATATGACCCAAGCATTGGTATCTACGGCCTGGACTTCTATGTGGTGCTGGGTAGGCCAGGTTTCAGCATCGCAGACAAGAAGCACAGAACAGGCTGCATTGGGGCCAAACACAGAATCAGCAAAGAGGAGGCCATGCGCTGGTTCCAGCAGAAGTATGATGGGATCATCCTTCCTGGAAAATACATTTTATCCCAAAAAACAATAAAATTTTCTCAGAAAAAAAAAAAAGAAAAAAAGGAAGGGTTTATAAAACAGGTCAAGGGGACTGGAGAAACGGCTCAGGGTTGAGATCACTGACTCATCTTCTAGAGGACCCTGGTTTGATTCCCAGTACCTACATGTCAGCTCCTGACTGTCAGTATCCCCTGTTTCAGGGGATCTTGACATAGACATGCAAGCAGGCAAAATGCCAATGCACATTAAAACAATAACAAACAAACAAAAACAAAAAAACAGGTGTGGTGGCACCTTCCTTTAATCCCAACACTCAGGAGGCAAAGTCAGGTGGTTCTCTGGGTTCATGGTTAGCCTGGTCTACAGAGTGAGTCCAGGGACAGCCAGGACTTCACAGAGAAACCCTAACTCAAAACAAGCAAAACAGGTCATTAGTTCTGTAAGCTATATTCCAATACTTCCGATTCTAATACTTCCAAATAAGGTGGTTAGTCATTTTTAACAAATACTGATGCTTGTAGTTTTCTTTTTCTCCATTAATAGTGAAATGTCCCCAGCTTTCCAGAGAAACGGTGATACGTGTGCTGACCATGCTTCATTGTTAGGTGGCATTTGTATTTGTACAGTTCTGTTTGCCCCTCTTGGACCACATAGCCTGCCTAACATTCCTGGTTTGAGTTTATAAAGGTTTGTCCAAGACCTTGTTGCCAGAGACTGGTACTGAAATTAAGTGGGTTTAGCAGTTTGA
Source organism: Arvicanthis niloticus (assembly GCF_011762505.2). Lineage (NCBI taxonomy): Eukaryota > Metazoa > Chordata > Mammalia > Rodentia > Muridae > Arvicanthis > Arvicanthis niloticus. Next base: position 2,225,077 of record NC_047664.1, read on the forward strand.
AGAAGAGATCTCTTTTCTCCAAAGAGAAAATCCCCTTTTCCTCTGAACTCTCACCGGCACTTCAGAGCCACGGGAATGGGCAGGTCTAGTTTTATATAATATTCAAGCAAGTGATTCTACTGCTAGGGTACACAATATTTGGGCTGTTCTGTTTCATTTTTAAAAAAGCTCTACTTCTAGTTGTTTCATATAGAATCACGTTGTATTTTATTTTGTTTTGTTTTGGTTTTTGTTTGAGACAGGTCTCAGTATGTAGACCAGGCTAGTCTCAAACTCAAGTCTCAAACTCTGCCTGCCTCTGCTTCCCAAGTACTGGAGTTAAAGTTATGTGCCACCATGCCTAGCCTCCTACACAATTTGTTTACATACTCTGATAAATTATTTAGTTTTTCCTTACTTTGCTTTATATGTGTGCATGTGTGAGTGAGTGTGTGTGTGTGTGTGTGTGTGTGTGTGTGTGTGTGTATGTTAATAAGGTATCAGTGTCCTGACTGGCTAAAAACTAGGTTGGCCTTTTTAATGTAACAGTTCCCTTCAACATTAAAATATCCCATCCTTCAGGAGAGCTCCTTAGACAGCAAGGCAAACAACTCAATATGGTTTCAGGAAGTCCCTGAAACTGACTACATTCATTAGGCCCCTTCCTGTCAGAATAAGCAATAAAAATTGAGAGTCCCTCCTAGACAAGACAAACTGCAAACACATGTGTAAACTTTTAAAATTTTTGTTGAGAGGTCACCCTACCCCTGAGCTATAAAAATCTTGTCTTCTTCATGTTCAATGCTAGCCTCTTGAACCCCACCAGAGGGAGAAGCAGCTGTGTAAAAAGGCTTGTTTTAAATTTTTACTTGATTTAATTAATTTGGCCGTGATGATTAGTATTGGTGGTCTTTCTCTTCTGATCTTTGGTTGACAGTTATATTTCATTTCCAGACTATTCTTTGTCTTTTCCGAGGTCACACACCTCAGTAGGCATCAGAAGTCAACACAAAATGGAAAGCATGTGAAGTCAAAGAGTGTGAGAAACCTTTCAGTTGTAAGTCAAACATCAGCAAGTAGAACCCCTTTGAATGTAGGGGAACTGTCTCAGGAAACGTAGACAAGCCCTGCATAAGAGACATGGGTTGCGTGTTCCTTCAAACCCACTCTCTTTCTCTCGACAGACACTGAGCCCATATACCTCAGTTTCCTACTGTGTAGGAGAGACCACGGCCCTGGACCTTGTCTATGGGGATATATACATAAGTAATGGGCATTGCCTCTGAGAGTGGCAACAGATTAACATGTGATACTTCTGAATTTTCATGTACTTAGGGCTGAAGTCAGATGATTCCCCAAATGTCCTTGTGAGCTATAAGTGAGAAGGGCTAGTCATTATTTGAGACAACGGATTGATTGAGAGAAGCATAGATTTTATCACCTCTACCCTAAAATACTCACTTATGCTTATGTTAGTGAGAAATTAGTTACCCCATTAAAGTGTTAAATGTGTGGGTTTTCTCTGAATTATTACAAACTGTTGCTAATTGGGTTTCTAAATGTGGAGTCCTTTCTAGTAGATGTTGTTGTGTTAGTTACTTTTGTCATTGTTGCAACAAGTCCTGACAAAAGCAATTTATGAAAGGAAGGGCTTGGTTTTGGCTCATAGCTTGAGGGTGCAGTTCATCATGAAGAGAGGATGTTATGACTGTAGGAGCTTGGGACGGCCGGTCATGTGCATCTGGACTCAAGATACAGAGGGCATTGGATGCTAGTGGTCGGCTAGCTCCAGTTGTTCTTTTACCACTATTGTAAGTGTACCTGTTGATTTGGGGAAAGAAGCCAGGGGCAGGAGGCTAGGTCTGACTATGCAGCTCTTGCTGGCCTACAACTTGTTATGTTGACCAGGCTGGCCTTAAGTTCACCTAATGCTATGATTTAAGGACTGCTCCTCCATATTCAGCACACTGATTTTTACCCCCACCTTGTCCCATGTGGTGGAAAAAATACTTGGAATGATATCTGTTCTTCAAACTAGCTTTGGACTTTGGTGGCAACCTACTCAATGGTCTTTTCTTCTGGAGGCGGTCCCATATACTCCTCAAAGAATATGTATCCTGTTATCTTTGAGTAAGAGATCCTTTCAGTTAGTTCTTACTGTCTGCTCTAGTCGTTGTACTCCATTATATTTCCTCCGCTGTCTTTTGTCTAGTCGTCCTTCCTTTCGTGAAGAGTATAACTCCAGTATCTCACTTCTCCCCATAAGCTTCCTGATCCTTGTGACTGACATCAGTGAATTCAGAGAAAACAAAAGAGCATTTGTAAAAGATGGGTAGAGTTTATCACAGGTTAAATGAAGCATTCAAGGGTGACAGTGAGCAATGGTCACAGGTACCCTTGTTAAAGAAGACACTCCCGGGGAGTGAAAGTCGATGATGGGCAAATGTACCATTGTTGAGAAGACTCTTTAAGTGATGAGATTAGCCAATGACCAGAAAGTACTGCTAACCTACCTGTTGAGGTAGATTTTTATGTTTTCTAAATTCCCCAAAACAACTTTCTTAAGGAACATTTTCATGTTCAAGGAATTAATATGCCCATTGGGATTAACTCTTAAGAACCGATGGCATGCCTTTGTTCTTTAGTGGAAGGCCTTTTGTTAGATTGAAATCCTACAATCTTCCTGGCAGTTCAGTCATTTGGGGCTAACATCCACGTTGGAAGGATTGTTTTTCTCTAAGAAGGTTTGGTTGTTGCTTAGATTGTACGTGAGTGTGAACATTCATTTAAGAAGAAATAAATGGGCACCTATAAATTATTTCCAAAAGATAGCTTATATATCCTTAATAAATCTCTAAGGTTATTTACTTTGTATAAAACTAATTAAAATATCCACCTACAACTGTGGACTGAGTTAAATTTCCTAAATAAATCCATTATCTGTTAGTTGACATATTTGACTAGTGTTATATTCTCTATAGCTTAAAAATGGAAAGGTAGATAAATGCTAGCAAGGTGTTTTTCAGAATTTCAGTTGTTTTTTTTACCCTTGAAATAATTTGAACATAGTGTTAGAAATTTATGATACCTTGTTTCTTACATTGTTTCAGTCTTGGTTATTCCTGGTTTTTTGCTTACTTGCTTGCTTGTTTTTGTTTGTTTGTTTTTCTGCTGTGAGGCACCAGATGTCTTATTAAAACAGAAGATTGGGTTTCATGATACCTTGTTTCTTACATTGTTTCAGTCTTGGTTATTCCTGGTTTTGTTTGTTTGCTTGCTTGTTTTTGTTTGTTTTTTTTTCCTGCTGTGAGGCACCAGATGTCTTATTAAAATAGAAGACTGGGTTTCAAGCGCTTTATCTTCTTCATCAAGCATTTGACTATTTTTATAAAACAAGATTGTTTTCTTTTGGTGCATTTATTAGCACCTATGTCATTTTAACTACAATGTTTCTCAGTATATCTGATGGAGAGTAGGGCTGCTTTTGTCAAACCTAACAAAAATTTTAAAAGTAGAGTTTGTAAATGTTACAGCTCTGAGGAGAAAGGCTTCCCCCATACAAGTATTACAGCTATAAAGGGGAAGGTCTCCTGTCAGTCGGGAGCCAAGGAATACCACAAAGTCATATCAACACACAACAAACCTCACAAAAACAAATTTATTATGAAGGAAAAATCTAGGAAGGTGGCTGTCTCGACCCAGGCAAGAAGCATCAAAAAACTGAGCAAAAGACACGATTTCTTGGAGGAGGAGCTTTCCAGAATAGAGATTTCCAAGGTGGGAATTGATGGGTTTTCAAGTCCTGAGCTTGGGCTTTTTATGCTGTAGAGTGGAGTTTGGCTGCCTGTGTCTAGAGGGGTTGGATCCAGCTGTCATGGCAAAGTATTCTATGGGCAGAGTCTAGCCATTGAAGGAGCAATATTAGGGCCTGGTGCACAATTACAGTATGTCTATGGTAGAGAGAAGAGACTAGGGAGATAGAAAAGAGAAAAAATGCCAGAGGTATTAATATTTCTCAAGATCAGCTACTATACGCAGAAGCCCAGATGCAAGTTGTATATGATGAAGCAGCCTTGGCATTATGTCACATGGCAGCTTCAAGCACTTGGGACAAGGTTGAAGAAACAGGAAAAGGACTTGAACTATTTACTTAGATTATGCAAGGACCAAAAGAAACATTCACTGAGTTTTTACAAAGATTGACTTCAGCTATACAAAGAAGTATATCAGACACACATGCTAAGAGAGCACTAACTGAAACTTTAGCTTTTGAAAATGCTAATTCTGAATGTAAAAGGCAAGATTAGCACCAATAGAAGAATGAATTAGAAATACAGTTGACATTGAATATCATTCATATAATACAATTTTATTAGGACAAGTGATCAAGAAAGGTTTTGGAAAATTACAAAATGTCAGATATTTTAATTGTGGTGAGCAAAGTCATTTAAAAAAGAATTGTAAACAGAGCCATAATGGTTCCAGCCTTCTGGAATAAGCAAGAGGAGTGGCAAAGGCCAACACTGGACTTATGAGTGTAGATCAACAAGGGAGAAACAATGTAACCTCTTGTCAGGAAACTCCTGGAAGGGGGTGGTTCTTGCAGGCCTCAGTATTAAAGTCAGATCATTTCAAGTCAGCATTGGAGATACTCATGCACAGAACAATTAAGCAGTGCTGCTCTGGATACAAACATTAATCCAGATCTCAAGGTCAGCAAAGATTCAATAGATAAAACACAAAGCTCAGGAGAGACCAAGAAACAAATATTTTGGCAAACTCCTCTAAAATATCAAGAGGCCAAAACTAAAGATGTTTATAAATAATATTGAAATTGAAGCGCCAGGCAGTGATGGCGCACGCCTTTAATCCCAGCACTTGGGAGGCGGAGGCAGGCAGACTTCTGAGTTTGAGGCCAGCCTGGTCTACAGAGCGAGTTCCAGGACAGCCAGGACTACACAGAGAAACCCTGTCTCAAAAAAAAAAAAAAAAAAAAAAAAAAATTGAAGATTTGGTAGCACTGGAGCAGATGTAACAATAATCTAACTGGAGCAGATGTAACAATAATCTAACAATAATAACAATAATAACAAATCTTAACAAATAATAACAAATCTAACAATAATAACAAAATCTTAGCCTCAAAATTAGCCTCTTCAGAAGGTAGATATACAATTTCTAGGGTTTGGAAGTTTTTCTTAGATAAAGAAAAATGTAAAATGACTTAAATGTATAAGGCCTGAAGAAAATTAATGCCATATTTGGCTGATGTAGCCATAAATTCATGGGGAAGAGATCTGTTGCAACAAGAGGTGCAGATTATCATTCCTCCAACTTAAGGGATAAGCTATAAAATAAGGGTTGTTCCTGATAAAGGTATTTTAAAATATTATCAAGAACAGTCACAGGCTGTCCATGTTGTCCATAAACAGGACACAGCAGAGCCTGGCTCTTCAACCTTATATGGGGGAAACACTGCTAACAAAGCATGAACAACCCTTTCTCTTAAGTGGTTGACTGATCAACCTGTTTGGATAGAACAATGGCCTATGACAAAGAACAGTTGCCAGCACTAGAACAGCTAGTACAAGAACTGCTGGAGATCCCTTGGAATTCTCATATATTTGTCATTAAAAAGAAATCTGGCAAATGGATGATGTTGCCAGATCTGAGAGCAATCAGTAGAATTAGTCAGCCAATGGGTTCTTTACAGCATGGAATCCCATTGTCTTCATTGTTACCTAAGGCATGGCCTATTATACTGATTGATTTAAAAGATTACGTTTTCACTGTTCTTTTACAAGAACAAGATAGAGAAAAGTTTGCTTCCTCAATACCTACATATAATATAATAATGGTTGTTAAATAAAGAGATATTATTGGAAAGTATTACCACAAGGGATATTGAATAAGCTCTACCTTATGCCAAATTTTGTACAACAGCCTTTACAACTAATTTGTAAACAATGTTCTCAATCCATAATTTACCATTATATGAATGATATTTTGCTGGCTGGTTCAAACAGAGATACCTTTAGAAAAAAAATGTTTAGTGAAGGAAAGAGAATTTTGCCTTGTTGGGGATTACAAATCACTCCTGAAAACATATGAAGAAGAGAATCTATTTATTATCTAGGATATAAGATAAGGGAAGATACAGGAATAATAGGATAAATGGGTCAATTACTGAATCTACTTTTAGACATAAGAACATCAACAAGACAAATAATTTTACATTGGTGTAGACCAACTGCTACACTTTGGCTGCTCTCTGCTCTTCTCAGGATACTTGTCTTTGCCTCTCCCAGAGGCTTAGTCTGAGCCTTTTCTAAGCAGTTCAACTGTTCTGAAATGAATCTCAGCAGTATTTATTGCTTATATATGCTTGGTGAGGGAGGGGCCTAGTGAATCTGGTCAGTTTCAGGAACTGCCAGAAGCAATTTTGAGTTGTTTACTTCCTATCTTCATTGACATGTTAAAATTATAGAAAACTGCTACACAACACCCATATCCCAGATCTAAAGCATAGTGAAGGGAAGGGTAGATTACAAAACACTTTAATTAACATGCAGCAGAGTAAAAGAGTATCCAACTTTACAAAGTGCACTGCAGATCCTATGCAGCAGCAGGAAAAGGCAGCTGGTAACTGGGAAAGGGGAAAGGGCGTGAGGAACTCAGAAAGAAGCACAAATAACATCCCTCAAGTGGAAAATGAGCATCTGTCCGAGATCCAGCTTTTCAGAATTGTTAGTAGGGAATCCAAAAGAAGAGGTTTAAATATATAAACCTAGGTTCTGCCACTTCTTCACTACCACCACCCACTCCACCCGACTAGCCAGGTCCATAGCGCACCAGGTTGGACTGGAAGGAGGGACGTTCACCTAGAGAGCAAGCAGGATCTTGGTTAATGGTGAGTGTTCAGTTAAAGAACACACACCTGGGAACAGCTTTGAAAAATAGGTTCTTTACTGGGGTGGGGAAGGGGATAAGGTATTTATGCCCTGGGAGAGGTGGCCAGGGTCTCTGGGGCAAAGTTTGTATAGCTGTGCAACATTGGCCAGGACAGGGGTGTTGGAAGATGCTTCCTGCAAACTCAGGGGCTGTAGGGTTAGGGAGCGGTGTGGGAGAGGAGAGACCTTATAAGGTCAAACAAAAAGTGAAGTTTAGTAACTGTCAGGATAGTAAATTCTTACTAGGGTTTTCGGTGGGACAGCTGGCTTCATGGCACCAGATTGTGAGCAAGGAGTTAGCCAACTCTTGCTATTCTCATGTTTGAGGTATCTGGGTTTGAACCTCCTCTATAACCTGGGCGATTATAGTCCTACAGGTCCTTCCTTTTGTTTTACAACAAAACAAAACATAGATGTTGTAGTCAACATCTATGTTGAGAATGGTTTAGTATTGAACCAGAACATGGTTGGCAGTGGTTTTTGCAATGTTACTTATCTGTCGTTTTAGAAATGGGATGAGGCAGGGTACAGGGGAGGAGCAACAGAAGGGCCCCAGTGGTCAGCACAGGGCCAAGGAGGGGAAGGAGCCAAGCCACCAGAGAGTTTGAGTACCAAGGTGTGGAGGTACCTGGGGCATAGCAAGTTCAGTGATCTCACCCAAGATCTTTGAGCATTTGTATATTTTGTTACAACAGCCCAGATTCATTGATCTAGAGACAGCGTCCCTCCTCCAGTCCCTCCCTGTTCAAAAGTCATTGAGTGTCCAGAGCTCTTGGATTTTGTAAAATAACCCCTGCTAAGGAGGTGATCTGTCACTGGGGAGACTGGAGACTCTGTGGTAGAAAGCCATTGACTGGTCAAGCTTATCCTGGAAGTTACCAGCTAGATAATGTTTGGACAAGGGCTGCTCCAGTGGTTACTGTGGCACCCAGCAAGGTGGTGAGACCCAGTCTAATGAGCAGAGGGATGAAGACCTCCGTCTTCTTTCAGTCCCCTCCCAGCTGCAAGGTCTGGGTCCAGAAAGATAAAACTGGGCAACAATCACTATAGGGGTGCTGAAACCTTGAGAAGGGGGTTTAATGCAGGAACTGGTTTATTGCACCAGAGAAGGTGGGGAGAGGGGATGTTAACACATATTGACTTGGTGACAGTGACGTTCCAGGAACGTGTAGGATGGGACCTTGAAGAGGATCCTATGGAGCAAAAGGGGAAGGATAGATTAAAAAGAGGAATGTTTTGTACCTTTTGTGTGGGTGAGGGCCAAGGGGTCATGAAGCAAGATGCTAATGGGAACAGCTGCCACTAGCACTTCAAAGAGGGAAGTGCAGAAAAGGCACTGAGAGAAGTTAGGGTTGGTGGTTAGGTGAAGGAGGTCTGCTGTGCATGGGATGGACTGTAGCCAGGAAAAGGTGGCTTGGATCTTCTTTTTTGTCTGATCCTCCTGTTGAAGAATGATGATGAAGGTAAAGACTGTCTTGGGGGCAAGGACAAGGTGGCAGATGTGACTGTCAGCTAAGGACAAGCTGGCAGATGTGACTCTCAGCTAAGGACAAGGTGGCAGATGTGACTGTCAGCTAAGGACAAGCTGGCAGATGTGACTGTCAGCTAAGGACAAGCTGGCAGATGTGACTCTCAGCTAAGGACAAGGTGGCAGATGTGACTCTCAGCTAAGGACAAGCTGGCAGATGTGACTGTCAGCTAAGGACAAGGTGGCAGATGTGACTGTCAGCTAAGGACAAGGTGGCAGATGTGAGTGTCAGCTAAGGACAAGGTGGCAGATGTGACTGTCAGCTAAGGACAAGCTGGCAGATGTGACTGTTAGCTAAGGACAAGGTGGCAGATGTGAGTGTCAGCTAAGGACAAGCTGGCAGATGTGACTGTCAGCTAAGGACAAGCTGGCAGATGTGACTGTCAGCTAAGGACAAGGTGGCAGATGTGACTGTCAGCTAAGGACAAGCTGGCAGATGTGACTGTCAGCTAAGGACAAGCTGGCAGATGTGACTGTCAGCTAAGGACAAGGTGGCAGATGTGACTGTCAGCTAAGGACAAGCTGGCAGATGTGACTGTCAGCTAAGGACAAGGTGGCAGATGTGACTGTCAGCTAAGGACAAGGTGGCAGATGTGACTGTCAGCTAAGGACAAGCTGGCAGATGTGACTGTCAGCTAAGGACAAGGTGGCAGATGTGACTGTCAGCTAAGGACAAGCTGGCAGATGTGACTGTCAGCTAAGGACAAGCTGGCAGATGTGACTGTCAGCTAAGGACAAGCTGGCAGATGTGACTGTCAGCTAAGGACAAGGTGGCAGATGTGACTGTCAGCTAAGGACAAGCTGGCAGATGTGACTGTCAGCTAAGGACAAGCTGGCAGATGTGACTGTCAGCTAAGGACAAGGTGGCAGATGTGACTGTCAGCTAAGGACAAGGTGGCAGATGTGACTGTCAGCTAAGGACAAGCTGGCAGATGTGACTGTCAGCTGGGGGTTTGGGCATAGCAGTTAGGGTAGAGCATAAATCCCATTCACCATAGTTCATCCCACAGATCACTGATAGCTGAAAATAAGTGTCAATTTTGGTGAGCATGGCGCCACCATGACTGGTGGATTCAATTAGGCATCTCCAGTACCAGCAACCTCCATATATGGAGGCCTCCTAGAGGCGCTCACCTGTGTTGTGTAAGAACAGGAAAGGGCTAGGGGTAGTGGAGATGAAATCAGGGTGTAGAGGAATCTCAGTCCCTGACTGGCATCCTTCAAGTGGGCAATACTGGGTTCCTATGATTTTGTTGTGTCCATTATAGATCTCCTTAGCAAAGAATCTCCAGTGGTGGGTATTGGGAAGATTAGGAAGAGTCTGGGCGTTAGGAGAGTTAGAATAAAGAATAACATAAACAGCCATAAGAATAAGGAAAGGGAAGGTTGTGGAGGGCACATGGCCTAAGTGGCTACCACTAGATCATGAATGTCTCTACAGATCTCATTCTGTTGGTGGTGGCATCTCCTCCGCCTCCTCAGTCATTCATCTATCTGTCTGTGAGAGGCAGGCCATCTTCTTGGTCAGTAGAGTGATGTCTGTCATTTCTGGCTGGGACTCAAATAAGCCTGGGCTGGTCCTGTGGAAAGACACAAACTAAACCCCTGGTCCCTTCCAGTCCCCTCTAAGAGAATTACACCATTGCACTAGTATGGAAGGAGTTATTCCTGGTGGTGTGAATATGCTTGACCCAGGAGTGGTATAGGTGTGGCTTTGTCGGAGGGAGTGCGTAACTGTGGGTGTGGGTTTTACAGCCCTTGTCCTAGCTGCCTGGAAGTCAGATTTCCCAGTAGCCTCCATTTTGGCTTTTTATGAGACTGTTATCACTGTAGCCTGGGCTGACGTGCAACTATGTAGTTCAGGTTAGCCTTGAATGAATAGTGATCCTCTTGCTTCAGTTCTTAGTCTCAGGAAGTGGAATTACAAATTTGACCCACCAGGCCCAGCTGGCCTCCATTTAAAAAAAAAAAAAAAACGATTAGTCAAAAGTGGTGGCACACATCTGTAACCTCAGCGCTTACAAGGTAGAAGAGAGGAGTAAGCTTAATCCTCTTTCCAGAGGGGTATGTAGCAGTTCATAGGTATTTTGGTGTTGTCACAGTGAAGGTGATATTAGAAAGGATGCTAACCATTAGATCTAAGCTGAAGATGCTGAAAAATATAACACACAAGACAGCCTCCCACCAAAAGAAAGAAAGAAAGAAAGAAAGAAAGAAAGAAAGAAAGAAAGAAGTTGTCAGTTCTAAATGTTAATTCTGAACCTGAAAAACCCTGTTCTAGGGTTTTACTACTTTTTGATTTATAACAAAAACAATTATAAGACCTCACTGCTACAGAGTATTTGATCACACTGTGAACCCTGAGGCTGTGTTATTTATGGAAAAACCTGTTTCTAGCTCTGCTGTGGCTCAGCCCTTAGTACACACTTTTAATCTCTCTGGTTGTAATGCAGACATGCCCTTAGTACACACCTTTAATCCAAAACAATAAAAGTAAAGTTAGTTTGTAGAAGGAAGCAGTCCTGTTTGAAAACGATGTCTAATTGAGTGGCAGACAAAGTGATGAATCAGAGAAAGATTTGACAGAGTAGTATACACCCAACTCTACTGAGGGGGAAGGGAAGCTACTTAAGAGAGCAGTGCAGAGAGAGGGGAAAAGGGAGAGGAGGTAGTTTTACCCACAGAGTTTTAAAGACAGCAGAGACAGGTTGAAGAAAGAACAAACTAGACACAGGTAAAGACAGAATAAGCGGGAAAATGAGGAGCCAGAAGATGAGAACAGATCGCCAAACTTAGTAATTGCTAAGTAGAGCAGGAGACGGAGGGAACGAGGGAGGTGGAGGAGGAGGAGGAAGAGAAGGAAGTGGAGAGGGAGAAAGGGGACAGATTGATTCACAGTGGAGAGTTAGCATGGAGAGGCATTTTAAGCCAAAACTGCTGAAGTTGAACCAGTCAGCCAGAGCACAGAAAGAACTAGAAAAGTTGGGCTTTTTCAGCAATAAGTCTCTGAGACTGAAAACAGTCTAGGCCTGGATTAGATTGTATGGAGGCTAGATGCTTCCAGGACAAGGCCTAGGTTAGCAGACAGAGGCAGTAGACCTCCAAGAAAACAACTGCTACAAGAGAAGAATAATTTACACCTCATTTTATTGCTATGCCAATAAGAACAAATGCCTTAAATAATTTTAACATTTTTACTATGTGTATGTATGTTATATAATGTATGTTATATACCTGTGGAAGTCAGAGGACACCTGAGAGACGTTAGTTCTCTCCCTCCACCTTTGCACAGGTTCCAGGGACTGCCTATCACCAGGCATGCACGGTGCCCAAAGAGGTCAGGATATTAGATTCCCTGGAATAGGAGTTAAGGATGGTTGTGAGCCACCATTATGAACGCTGGGAATGAACTGAGGTTCTCTGCAAAAGCAGTCAGTGCTCTTAACTGCTGAGTCATCTCTCCAACTCACACTTTTTTTTTTCTCTTACAGAATGTTAAATAACAAAGACCTACTTTAGAAGTAGAATTCATTTACTATAATTTAAGTGTTTCAAAATCAGGCTGCTAAACCATTACAGGGTAATTCATTATTAAAGTCTTCATTAAAAGGTACCTAATTATAAGCAGTCTGGATACTATCTGACAATACATACTAATCTGAAATATATACAAGTTGTGACTCAGCATTTCCATTCATACACACACACACACACACACACACACACATTCAACAGAAGTGTATGCATAAGTCACGAAAAGACAAGAATGTTGTCCATAGCACTGCTTCTAAGTCCAGAACTAGAAATTCTCAAATGCCCATCAACAGTAAAATCAGTAACAAATTCTCAAAGTATTTAAAATACAGATGGAATACTATATAGCAGTAAGAATGAAACAACTACATAGGGCAACATGGGTGAATTTTAACTTTGAGAGGTTGAACAATGAGAGGTTCTAATCTGTAGACCCTGTGAATATCACTTTATTTGGGAAAAGACTTTGCATATGTAATTAAGGATCTTGTGACTAGAGAATCATCTTGGAATATAAAGAGGTAGAGAAAGACCTGACTATAAAAGAACGTGGCGTGGAGACAAAAACAGGCTTTGGATGTGGAGGAAGAGGCCATTAGTAAAGCATAAAGAAGTCAGAAGTTAAAAGACTCCCATTACCTACCTGTAGAAGGAACCAGCTCTGCTGATAACTTGATTTTGAACTAATGAAACTGATCGAGACTTCAGATCAAAACAACTGTAGGAGAATAAATCTCTTTTTTAATGTCATTAAGTACTTGCTATAGATAAAAGGCAACATTCGCGAACATGAAAAGTATAAAGGGCAGATGACCTATGTCTGCATTCACCTAAAATTTTTTTTTTCAAGGCAAGAATAATTTATTGTTGAGAGGCTGTTAAAACAGGGGTAGAACCGAGGCAGGGTGGTGCACGCCTTAATCACAGCAGTAGTAAGGCAGTCCTCCTGTACATTCAAGTCCACCCTGAGCTATATGTGAGACCATGTCTAAATAGAAAAAAAAAAAAAAGTTCTGAGGCCAGAGAGATGGCTCCTCAACTAAATGCACTGGCTGTTCTTTCAGGAGACCTAGGGTTGGTTCCCAGCATCCACATGGTGGCTCAGAACCTGCTGGAATTCAGTTCTAAGAATCCAACTCTCTTCCTGGACAACCAATACACATGCAGAGACATACCCATACAGACACATTAAAAAAGAAAAAAAGACAGGAGCAAGGACTTCTAATTTTCTGACAATGTCCTGTGTTTTTATCTGAGGGCTATGTTTAGTTTGTGAAACTTTAATTTGTGCCCCCCCCTTTTTTTTTTTTTTTCGGTTTTTTAAGACAGGGTTTCTCTGTATAGCCCTGGCTATCCTGGAACTCACTCTGTAGACCAGGCTGGCCTCTGAAGGACACCGCGGGAATTGGAAGCGGCCATCCTCACTCCTGCGCTGGAGAACCAGTCAACTGACGGAGCTGGCTGAATTTGGAAGTGAAACAAAGGTGATTGCATAGTAACGAAAATGGGGCAAGAAATATGAGTAAAAACAGATGAAAAAGGCTTTAACGACTCAAGGAATAAATAGAAGGCTGCTCTAGGCAGAGAGCTAAGCAGAATGATAATGTTAATTGATTTAACTTTTAAAATGGGTGTGATTCTGAGTTATATAGTTATATTTTTCTGGATAAAAACTCAATGTAAAGGTTTTTCTGGTTACTAGCTTAAGAAAAGGCTGATTTGGAAAAAAGGGTTTTTCTATGAGTTTTCTGAAGAGGTCATTAAGGTAGTAGTTATGTCTTCCAGAATTATATGGATCAGACATGACAGAGGTAGGCCTCCAGAACACTAGATCCCAGAGAATCAAAACAATTATCTTGACACCAAAATTTGTTTTGAGATTTGTGTATTACAGAATACACAGCCTTGGTGAATAAATCTTCTTATCACCTGCATGTTCACTGATGCCCTGGACTTTCAGCTGAATGCAGTTAAGAGCGACCTCAGAGGCTTATCAATTTACCCTTCCCCTCATCCCTCTTCTAATATCTCAATGCCCATGTTCAGCTTGAAGAAGTTAATGAAGAGTCGGCGCCCCAATTCCCTGGACTTGGGGACTGAGGTAGTTAATATTAGGCTGTCTTTATCTGTATAATTGTTACTAAGCTGATGCAAATTCAAAGATTTCATTGGTATAATTTCTTCTATTGAAAATTTGTGGGTACAAGGCTTAGACCTTTTACTTCTCCAACAGGGGAAGTTGTGTGTTGCCTTAAAGAGTGTTGCTTTTATATCAACAGTTTAGATATTAAGTCTCTTGTCTCTCGGGTTCATGCTGTTCAACAAACTGATGGCTTTTGTCTAGATCAACTTTGCAGCCATCTGGAACCATATACCCTGATGAAAGACTTGGTTTTCAAAAGCCTATAACAGCTGAGCACACTCTGATAAATATATTGTTTATCCCACATAGCTTGTTTTGCTGTTTAGTGACCCCAGCTGCATGGTGCACGTGGTAAAGTGTTTTCACCTGTGTTCTTCTACTTGTGTTTATAAATACCCCAGATTTCCTTTCAATAAGAGAGACGGGACGAGAATTAAGACCTGACCATACACTCTGTCTTGTCTCCATTCTTCGAGTCACTTGCCCCTCCAGCCCCACTCTCTCTCTTGACCAGAGCACGTAGCCCCAAAGCGTTGAGGCAGAGTGCGGGCCTCAACAGGCCTTGAACTCAGAAATCCGCCTGCCTCTGCCTCCCAAGTGCTGGGATTAAAGGCGTGCACCAGCACTGCCCGGCCCTGTGCCCTCTTTTATATATATGGTGTGCATAGTTTTAAAAATAGTTCCCCTTTTGGCAAGAGATTGCTACTATGAGGCTACTTGGGCTTGCTGAGGAAGCAAGATCCTGTCTTTAGAAAAGGGGAGGGGGTTTTAGTATGTCAATCTTCTAATCTGCTGGAAAAAAATATCTATTTGAGATGGGAAAATATTTACTAAATACTTTTATCTCTCAAAAACTAGGGGTTTTGTTTCTCGAAGACTAAAGCATTCTGATGACTACTGCAACAAATAACTGTGACTCTTAAATGCTACTAACAAGATTCTGCTTAGCGAGCTCTGTCGTTCCCGGCTCTGGACATTACAAAACTGTTCTCTGAAACAGCAGTGCACTAATGAGTTGGGGTACTGCATACTAAACAACCAATGCCTTTTGGGTTTACCATTCTCCAAAGTAGTGAAAATGGAAACAGAAATTGCCTGATAATCATTAAATATAAAAACAATTTATAAAACACATCAGAATTTTATTGCTTGAAGAATACAGCATATGAAATCACAAGAACATCAAAATTAAAAGTCACTAGGCTTCAAACATATAATACACCATCAGATGCAGTAAAATATTAATTAACCTGAAGTCTGCATCAGAAAGAAAAAGGTATGGAAAATTACCTAAATTGCTTACTTGAGAAACATATACTTAAAACAAAATAAAAGAATGTTACAGTACAAATTAGAAAAGCCACAAGTGACTAACTTATTTCTGTAGACTAAACTACCTACCTTTGGTACTTAACCTTTTTGAAAAAAACAATTCCTTCTATTTTTTCCAAACATGTCATGGGCATATCCATGAAATACCTTGAAATAATTTCAACATACAACATTCAGCAAAACTACTGCCCTTTTTGTAATATGGGGAGGGAAGAATATCTGATAAATGCATAACAATATGCATATAAATTTCCCTTCTAAAACTGAAAAATATGAATATTAAGAAATCTAATACTTATAAACATTTCTTAGCTCTTGAAATTGAAATCCTAGCAGCTAGACTCTCTTCTGGGGCTTGGTGAATACACAAGTTTAAATGGCTTGGCAACTGACATAGGAACTTAATGACTTAAGATAACATAATATAATCTTAGGTGGCATTTTTCTGTTTCCAAAATATAAGTAATATGCCATTTCACCAAATACACTGGATCCCTCTCACAAACACCACCACACTTTATGCACTGAACCCAAATTAAAGCTGCTCCCTTTTAACAAGCAAGTTAACACTTCATATAGGGCTGGTCAGTTATGACACTTTCTGAGCAAACACAAAACTTTTAAAGCTATCACTAAATTATGATGAGGGGACAATGATGTCATGTCAAAAGTGAGCATTAGATTCTTTAGGCCACCTAGTCAAGAAAACGTAAATGCTACACTAAAACCAAACACTAGGTAACTACATGGTAAATAAGAACTTAAAGCCCCTTTTCATAGCAAACATGTTCATTAGCTTTCGTTTACTTCCCCTGCAAAGGCTTGACGAAACAGGAACCGCAGTTAAACCAACAGAGCCCAAGTGACTGCCTCGCAAGTCCTACCTATGTACTCAAACAATGGACTAAGCAACCAAAACCATGAACAATTAGGGAACTGGAGTGAAACAGTAAGAACTGTGACAATCTTCAAGATTAGCCAGTCTCTGAAATGGCATAGTGTAGTTCAAGATAAATTATACTATAGTAAAACCAGTCTTCAATGCTACACAAAACAGTAACAAAATCAAAAACATAACTCACCAAATTTATACAACTACTACTGAATACATTTCCTTCCTAGAAATTGAATGTCTTATTGAAATTTCCTCAAAGCAAGTTTATTTATCTGAGCATATATAATTGTTGCCTGTATATATACTCACTTTAAAAGACAAAAAAATTTAGATACTATATAGAACTAAACTTTTTCAACAACCTAATTCAATGTATTCTGCATCACACCATGCCCCATCTCAATAAAAATTTTCAATTTTAGTTCAGTTAAAGGGGCAGAGAAAATACAAATACAGATTAAGAGATCTCTATAAATTTCACTGTATTTTTATAAACCTGAAGTTTTCTGTAACACTGTTTATTGACCAAATAAAGGGTTCACACTGGTCTAAGATACCAGAAACACCATTACAAATTCAAAGTTGATATTATACTTAAATTTTCAATAGTTCAAAGAGACAGTTTTACATGTATAGCACAGTAGTTGAAACCTGACAGCAGACGTCTCTAGAATACCAAATGGTAAGTCCACCAAGATGCATACTAGATTACAGATAAGCACTTCTTTCACTGTTTTCTTATAGCGGAAACAGAAGCCCAGATGGTGAATTTCAGATATCATCATCATCTTCTTCATCTTGTGAAGATCCTGCCTGATTGGATGCGCTGGCTGAGGCTGCAGCAAGCTGGGCTTGTTGAGCTGCTTGCTGCATTTGAAGCCATTCCTGTTGGGCCAATTCTGCTTGTTGCTGTCTAGCCTAAGAATTAAAAACATAAAAGCAAGTGTATACATTCTAGTTAAATATAAATTAAATCGACTAACAGACTTAAACATTAAATGTAGATCTTTTCCAAGTACTATGTAATTATGAAATATCTAGAAAACAATAACTTGAATATTTTTAGTTCAACTGAAGAAATTGAAAGGTTATTTGAGACAGGCAGTGGTGGCGCACGCCTTTAATCCCAGCACTTGGGAGGCAGAGGCAGGTGGATTTCTTGAGTTCGAGGCCAGCCTGGTCTACAGTGTGAGTTCCAGGACAGCCAGGGCTACACAGAGAAACCCTGTCTCGGAAAAAAAAAAAAAAAAAAAAAAAAAAAAAAAAAAAAAAAAAAAAAAAAAAAAAGAAGAGAAAAGAAAAAAGAAAAAAGAAAAGAAAGAAGAAAAGAAAGGAAGGTTATTTGAGAGGCTGGAGAGTTTGGCTCAGCAGTTAAGAGTACTGGGTTCTCTTACAGAAGTTGATTTCTAGCACCCACATGGGTGATCACAACTTTCTGTTATTTTCATTTCCAAGGGATCCAACACCCTCTTCTGGCATCTGCAAGTAATGTACACATGTGGTATATAAACTTGAATGCAAGCAATACCCACACACATGAAATAAAAATAAATATTTTATTTAAAAAAAGGTTGACAGAGTTGGGTGATGATGATACATGCCTTTAGTCCCAGTACCTGGGAGACAGAAGCAGACAGATCTGAGTTCAAGACCAGCCTAGTAAACAGATTAAGTTGGCAGCCACAGCCACAAGGAAACCTTTGTCCCAAACAAACAAACAAACAAACAAAGTCTGATTAGGAAAGAGAACAGCATTAGTCTCTCTTTGGCTCTTTTTCCTGTCTTACTTATCTCCTGTTCCTTCAATTATAATTTTCACATAAACATAATTTCGGTTGCTTAAAAGGTCTCGAGTAGAGTTAGGACAAAATACTGTAGAGAATATAACAGTTACTCTGATATTTTCTTCTGAGTTCTTATTATAATTTTCTATCCTTATGCTTCAAAAGAAACCTAGAACATAAAATGCTTCTGAAATGTATACCATACTTTTACATTTTCATTGTCTTTATTCTTTTTATCCAATATGCCTAAAATCTCCTAGATTTCACTTACTGTTTAAATTGTACACTTATTTCAAATAAAACTAAAATATTGTTTTCTCTTTCCTGCACACATAGGGTGTAACCAGGCAAGAGAGTTAACATCAGTTCTGGGAAACAACTGAAACAAGTAAAAAGACATTAACCAGGTAACAGGGAACTAAAAAAGCAAAAGAACACTAAGACACCAGGGAGATGCCATATATAAGCAGCAGTCACAAATCTAACCTGGAAACAGAACAAGAGGCCTGAGCATTTAAAACTTATGCTTGAAGGACTTGGTGGAACTGAACTCAGACTCACAAGAGCAGGTGTATTCACTGAAGTATGAAAGCATGGAAAACCCACCTGTGGGGACTAACACCCAAGAGGGTACAGGTTTAGGCTGGTTCTGGAACCAAAAAAAAAAAAAAAAAAAAAAAAAAATGCAGATTGGATTTTGTTGCTACTACAGGACAAACTGGTACAGCCAGCACAAAAATGTTTCTGGACACTGGGTGTGATGGCATACACTTATAATCCCAGCACTGGAAGACAGAGGCCGCCTAGGCTGCAAGTGAAATCCTGTCTCGAAAGACCTACTAAATCATTGTTCCTGTACTAGTGAAAGGAACTGGAAGAATAAAGAAAAGAAGCAAGGCCCATTTACTTAAACTAGCCTCTATTGGTAGTATAATCTAAAGAGGAGAGGATTTCAGATAGCAAAGCGGATGTACTTGGAACAGTGCAGTGGTCTCCCCATATGGAGTTTCACTTTTCATGATTTCTGTTACCTGGAATCAACCAAAATATTAAGTGGAAAATTCCAGAGATAGCAAGCAAGCACCTTTACCTGCTGAGCCATCCCTCCAACCCATCTTATAGATTCTTATGAGGATTACATGAGCTAATATATACAAACTGCTTGATAATGTGATTAACAAATGGTCAGAACTCAGTCAATACTGGAAAACGTTTTCCTCTTATTTATTATTTTAATTATGTACTGCATTTGTGTGTTTGTAGAATGTGTGTGCAGTGAGCACTGGCACCCTTAGGGGACAAAGGGTTGGATTTCCTTGAAGCTCCCAACCCGAGTGCTGGGGACCAAACCCAGGTCCTCTAGAAGAGTCACATGCATATTTAACCACAATTCTTTCTACCCCTTGTTAAATGCTACTTGAATCTTATGCCTGATCATGTTTAAGGCTCAAATGCAGTGAGGTTTGGTGGGATGGTCCTTTTATCTTAGTACTTGGAGGGCAAGAAGACTGTAAATTCAAAACCAGCTTGTAGCAACACCTTGCTACACAGAAAATGTTAACCACACTTTCCCCTGTATTCCACTCATAATAAAATCTGCAAGTGTACTTCCATGCTTTTAAATGATCATTCTATCTGGAAAAAAAAAAGAGATAAAATCCAAGAAGTATTTGGAATTACTTTCTTAAAAAAAAAAAAAAAAAAAAAAACCTGAGTCAAACTAGGCAAGTTCTAAATATCTGACTTTGTAATGAGCTGCAGAAAGAACCCTTTGGGTAGGTGTGTTGACTTATGAAATGATAAAAAAAAAAACAAAAACAAAAACAAAAAAAACCCCACTGATTTTGAAAATTTTTCTAATGAAAATAATTCAAAATATGTTACTTACTTTTGCAAATAATTCCTGTTGCTGTCTCAATAATTCTTCTTCAGGAATGCCAAGGTTTTCCAAACGAGAACTGGCCTTTCTTCTTTTTAATGCTACTGTCTTGCATTCTTGTAAGACTTCTTTTACTTCACTGATGTAAGAGCCAAAGCCCAAACTTTCTAGTGCTACCGAAATCAAAGAATGAAAAGGTAAAGAAAAAATAGCTTTCTCTCACATAAGGAACATTTATTTTTTGGGTTAGTATCCCTTTGGGAGATAGACTGTTGTTTTCTAATGTTACTTATTTCAGCTACTTTGCAATTGTCTGGGTGGCTAAGACAAAATATTTTTATCAACCATTATTCTTGGGGCTTGAGAGATGGCTCAGCGGTTAAGAGCACTGACTATTCTTCCAAAGGTCTTGAGTTCAATTCCCAGCAACCACAAGGTGGCTTACAACCATCTATAATGGGATCTGATGCCCTCTTCTGGTGTGTCTCAAGACAGCTACATACAGTGTAGTCATATAAATAAAATAAATAAATGCTTTAAAAAAAAAAAAAAACTCAAAACCATTATTCTTTAAGTTTTATTTTTATTTGTGTGTGTGCTTGAATTGGGGGCGGGGAGAGGGAGAGATGGGTACATGTGAGTGTAGTCCCCTCAGAGGCTAGATGGGGGCACAGGATCCCCAGGAGCTGGAGTTAAAAGCAGTTGTGTAGCATCTAATGGGTATGTGAGAACCCAAATACTTCTACAAGAGCTGCATCATGCTCTTAACATCTGAGCAAATTGGTTGTACTGCAAAAGCCTACTTCAAGGCACAGGCCTTCATTTTTCCCTAATTTTTAAAATTTATGTTTCTTACAAGAGTAACACGTGGTTTGAATAAGAAAAATGTCTTTCACTGGGCGGTGGTGGCGCACGCCTTTAATCCCAGCACTTGGGAGGCAGAGGCAGGTGGACTTCTGAGTTGGAAGCCAGCCTGGTCTACAGAGTGAGTTCCAGGACAGTCAAAGCTATACAGAGAAACCCTGTCTCCAAAAAAAAAAAAAAAAGTCTTTCATATACCACTCAAAGTAAGTCAAGCATCATTAAGTCTGTTACTTTCTTAAATACAAAAAAGGCAAATAACTGGAATTTACTTTTTAATGACATAGTTTGTTCCAATTCTTAAAAAGTAGGCCAGTTGTGGACACCAGTAGGATTTGCTGAAGGACACAGAGGCAGGAGGATCACAAGTTAGAGGCCAGCCTGGGCTATACACATTTTAGCCAGGCAGTAATGGCCCACACCTTTAATCCCAGCACTTGGGAGGCAGAGGCAGGCGGATTTCTGAGTTCGAGGCCAGCTTGGTCTACAGAGTGAGTTCCAGGACAGCCAGGGCTACACAGAGAAACCCTGTCTCGAAAAACAAAAACTGTAGGCAGGGAACATGTATTTGAAAGGCGTTATAGAAAGGCAGGATGAAAGACGAGTTAAGATTTTCCTTCCTCCATTACACCCAGAGTGTAGTAATCAGTATACACTTGTCCCAATCAAGGAGACGTTTGAGCATTTCAGACTTAAAAAGGAAAAAAATATTGTACAGCCCCATTTAAATCACACAAATCAACTTTTTCCAGGGAGTGATGACCTCCCTACAAAAACATGCTTTTGGCAAAAGATCTTCATCCTTCTCCAAAAGACAAGAGGAAATAAAAAGAAAAAGAAAAAAGAAAGAAAAAACAAAAAAAGCCTCCTGGTGCAAAGCCCCAATTCTTACTTCATGGATGTGAAGTGCCCAGGATGCTATAAAACCCATACAGTTTTTAGCCGTACATAAACTATTCTCTTGTAGGCTAGCTGCTCCACTGTTCTGTTAGCCTATAGACAGAAAAGTATGGCTGACAAAAGGAAACTACTTCAAGAAGCAGCAGCTCTAAAAGTACCTGAATTAATCTTCGTAAGGACTCATCCTAACAAACACAGTTTGGATTAAAAACAACACAAATTAGCAACCTCTAGTTTCTGTAGTTTCTCATTTGTGGGAGGGAAGAATATGATTATTTTTCACTTAAAATACAGCAAGACGATATAGGTCAGAGTAGATTCTTGCCTCATCGGCTTGGCATGAAGACCCCTGGCAATCATGTCATCCATGGTACAGTACTCCCATAAAACTAGGAAACAGTTAAGGACTGAGAATCATTCATTTCTATATTCTTACCACAATGCCAACTACATCAGAAAGTGTGGGGCTGAAGGAGAAAAACAAAAGCCTCAGACAGTAGTGAAGTGAAGAGATAGAAAGCACTTGCCTAACATGCATGGGGCTCTGGGTTAAATTTCTAATAGCATCTTCAAAAAAAGATCATTTTAAGAAAAACAATAAACAAGTATGGTGGCATATACCTTTAATTCCAGCCCTCAGGGGACAGGGGCAGGGCCAGGGGCAGAGGTAGATAGAGGCAGGCAGATCTCAGAGTTCCAGGACAGCCAGGGCTATACTGTGAAACTCTCTTTCAAGAAATCTTTTTTCTTTGTTTAACTGGGCAGTGGTGGTGGCATTTCCCTTTAATCCCAGCACTTGGGAGGCAGAGATAGGCTGATCTCTGAGTTCAAGGCCAGCTTGGTCTACAAAGTGAATTCCAGAACAGCCAGGACTACACAGAAAAATCCTATCTCAAAAACAAACAAACAAACAAACAAAAAAAAACAAAGACAGGGAAAAAGATTCTCAAAACTTACATAATATGAAATGGCAGTAAAACCTACACTAATTTGAGCAAAAGTATAGATATTCTTACATACTTAATGGCAACATTACAAGAAGAGGGTAAATTTGTGAATGACGACAGGCTAATTCAGTTCCTAACATTAGTGGATTGCCATCATCAAAGGAAAATAGCCTTTCAGTGTAACTTTCTAAGTCAGGCATTAAACTGAAGTTAGCATATTCCAAAGTAAACTGTTTTGTACATGGCTTACGACAGCTGCATTTCAATCATCATGTCAACTGGAACTCTAAATATATCCTAGAAAAGAATGAGCCTTCTCCCAACCAGACAGATTGTGTTATTAGATTTTTGGAACAATCACCACTTCTGTGGTACAAACAAATGTTAGGCAGATCTTACTGGAATCTTCAGTTTTCACTAAAAACTTGATGCCTGACAAAGGTGGTTCTTCTAGTCCTTCATAAAGAGTCAAAGGAAATGTTAGCTATTTGTTAATACCTTCTCAAAGACTTAAAAACTCAAAAAGAAAAACAACTTGGCCTCCATTTTTCTTACCACTCAGCAAACCAAACAAGTAGGGGAAAAAAAAATACTAGTTTTAAGAATCAGGTATGCAGGCTGGAAACACAACTCTGTGGCACCGTGTTTGCCCAGCACATATAAGGCCCTAAGTTCAGCACGTACATACAAAAGAATCAAATAAGCAACAGGGAATAGTGGTTATACGTCCATACTCCAAGTATTCAAGAGACTGCAGGAAGAGGCTCTAAGTGTGAGCCCAGGCTAGGTGACAGAGTAGGATCCCGTTAGCATCTTGCCTTTCCTAACCCTGAAAAAAAATTGCTTCTTTTTTAGCTGTCTACTATGTGCTGAAATGGCAGAGTATATGTGTATGTAAAATGATTATTAATACATACACACACACACACACACACACACACACACACACACACACACACACACACACACACAATCATGGCTCCACTACCTACTTACTGGGATTGACTTCAGCTATGCAGAAGTACTCAGCCTTGAGAGATGCCCATATCACAGCAGGGTGTATTTTAAATCTAAGATCAGCACAGGATAAAGGCTCAAAAATTAGTCAATTGATCTTCTTGTCAATACTGACAGTGGAAAATGGATGTTTCATATGAACATATGCGTTCTCTATTCTACATTAACAGGAAAGTAAAAACTTTATAGATACTTATAAATTTATAAAAAGGCAATGATAGAGAACTACCTGCCTAGTATGATTAAATTTGTTCCTTTTAACTTTAAAAAGTAATGAAGAAATTGTTCCCACAGAAATTTTCAATAGATTACTATAAACCAAAAGTTACTGTCTCAAACTGAATGTAACTTTCTCCTAAGAGTTCATGAAAAGCCATAGGAATTATCTCAAAAGCCCTTTCATCTCCTTTCCCTGCAACCATCAAAACAGTCCCCCAAATCCCTACTGCTAATCCTTTCCAGCATAAGGAACGGTGGAAACCTTTAGATGTCTTTTCTATAAAAGTTTAAATATATATACACATCCAAACGAGAACATCCGGAGGGAAGGACAAGCTGTAGCTCAGCAACAGAGCGGTGACTAGCATGTGTCAGGCCCTAGGTTCAAGCCTCAGGACTGCCATCCCCACCCTGCCTTAGTCACCTTTTACAAATAATTTTCAAAGATCAATCAATAGTTGGAGAGAGTCAAAAAGGAAAAAAAAAATGTGGCACTTGCTTTGGTTACCTGGTGATGAATGTTCCACCATCTTACCGTTTTCTAAAGCAAAAATATACTTCCTTTCTGGAAAGCAATTAACTTTACAACACTGAACACATTCGTGTCGATAAAACTTTTTTTTCTTTTAAACTCAATGCTGGGAATCAGACCTAGGGCCCTCGTCTAGATGGTAGATGATATGCCACTGCCCTCCAATCACAGCCCAAGAGTTTTTTCTAACCCTGTGTTCAAAAAATAAATCTTTTCCTCTACACAGGTGAGGAAGAGGTACTCTCTGTCTGACTGAACTCATGCATGGAAGTTCTAAAATTTAACTTTTCAAGAGAGAACTTTGAGGTTCCTTTCTCAGTTATTATCCAAGTTTAGCCATAGACTGTCAATTTTTGTTGCTTGAAGACCTGATTGGAAGCTGTACCAGTTAGGTGTTAAGGCTGTTTGTTTACCCTAATGTTTGCACTCCTTAATTGCATTAGCTGGATGGAAAACAATGTCCGAAGAATGCTACAGAGGTATTCCTTAAGGTCCAAGCTGTCTGTGTGCCGTTTTGACTTTTCATTAACTGCACTTACTAGTGAAGTGGAATGAAGGCTCTATGACACGAGGTGGTTACTCTACTAGCCGGACTCTTCTCCT
Organism: Arvicanthis niloticus; assembly: GCF_011762505.2. NCBI lineage: Eukaryota > Metazoa > Chordata > Mammalia > Rodentia > Muridae > Arvicanthis > Arvicanthis niloticus. Next base: position 2,250,180 of record NC_047664.1, read on the forward strand.
GGACCTTCATTTAAACCAAATCCCACACAAACTGCTTACCTTGTATGACATGCTCTGGTGAAATGGTCTTCTTTTCTGACTTGTTACAAATCTCGTTGGCTTCAGAAGATATAAGGTGAATGAATTCAGTGCAGCAGTTCACTACCAGCTCTCGGGCATCGTTGGCTACCCGGACATTCGGGAGAGTCTCTTTGATCATCTTATTTATAGCAGCTCTGGGAATAGTGAGATCATCATCGTTGCCAGACGAGGAAGCCATCGCACCTTCCTGTCTTTCAAGCCCCAACTTTTAAACTCCTCGCCTCTGGTCCCCCCACTGCACGCAGATTTCTCAACAGGCTGTCCCTGGAGAGGGATGACGGGGTCCGGGAGGCTCAGAGTACGGCGCAGAAACCAGGAAGGAGCGGGCTCGAGGGCAGGCAACACCCACTGCGTGAGCGATTTTAGTGTGAATATGAAGGCAAGGCCAGGGGGCTGAGGGCTCCAGGGACACCACTCCCAGGGCTGAAGAACCACCCTGCGCGGCGCCTCAAACGGACTGGCGCTGTCGTCTAACCGAACCTAAACGGAACGGGAGCGCACGCCAGGCCGCGGTACCCGGCGAACACACAGCAGGGTCGGCTCTACAGAGCCGGAGCCCCCGCGGCCGCCGCCAGCAGCAGCGGTTGCAGCCGCCTCGGCCGAACCATCTTTCGGGCACCCGCGCCGCCGCCTCACAACATGTCTGCCGAAGCCGCAGCCGAACGCACGCCGGCTGCCCGGGAACCGAGTGGACGGGGCCGAAAGTTGCGGGAGACGCAGCGGCGGCCGCCGCGGCCGAGCGTCTGGCCGAGAGCAAGCGGTGGGAGCAGAAGCGGGGCTAACGGTGGTCTCACTACGGGCCGGGGAAGGAGGTTTGCCGCAAGCTGATCCCGACACGCTTTGCGCCACCGGAAGTCTCACTCCCCAGGTTCCACCCGCCCTCCTGGACGGATTTCCGTGTGCGCGCTCCGCCCTCGTTCCTTCCCGGGCGGGCGGGCGGCGCGGGGCTGGGCCGCTCGCAGCTTCCGCCTGTCGCTGCCAGCGCATCGCGACCCGGTGTTTCCTCAGTCAGGCCTGAGGGGAGCTCGCTTGCTCTGAGGAAGGTTTTGTGGGCAGAAGGGCCGGCGGAGGCCCACGTGGCAGAGGAGCCCTGGTCTTTACGGAAGAACTCCCCTTTCCTACCTCCATAGCTGTCGGAATTAGGGCGCTGGGTGAAAGGAGCAGAGTGTGGGAAAGCGTCTCCCTGTGTGTGGAAGAAAGGCCCTAATAACTACTTAACAGCGTTCAGATCAGAGCTCCCTGTTCTCATTTATGAGAAAGAAATGAAGCCTTCAAAGAAGTGGCTCTCCTCGGTAGCACAAATGCCTGAGTCAGAAAGTTTGATCCAAAGTAGTAGAAATGTTTGGCATACTTGCTTTTTGGAGGAAAGACAAAAAAAAAAAAAAAAAAAAAAAAAAATTTGATTTATCTCAAGTGAGTCCGATATTTGCTTCTTTCCGGGTGATTATTAATAACTAGTGCCACAGTCGTCACAAATCACATTATTAAAAAAAATAAATAAATAAAGTAAAGCTCAGCCAAGGCGATGGTGGCTCACGTCTTTAATCCCAGCACTCAAGACAAGACACTCAGACAAGTCAAGTTCCAGGACAGGCAGGGCAACACAGAAGAAACCGTCTGCAAACACACACACCCCAAAAACCTTACACACTGCCATGGTAATGAACTTTTGAAAGGGCTAAGCCACTTAAATCCACGTGCACAGTTTAGTTCACAGTTTAGTTCATCGTATTCTTTGTTGATAGATTGGCAGCTGGGCTGCTGGCAAAACTAAGATGTTTTGTTTCTAGGAGACTATCATTGTCAACCATCCCCTCCTACCCACCTTACTAGACATAGCTTCAGCACTGAGCTAGAATACCAGCCTTGAGTAATTTTTTCATTCAACATTTTCTCCCAGATACTTGCTGGGAACTAAATATTCTTCATTATCAGTGCTAGTAAGTTTAAATCTTTGATTATGAAGAGTAAATTTCTTCCTCAAAGTAAGTAAATTTTGGGTCAGATATGTAAAGACTTAGGTAAAGTATTAAAGTCTAGATGGAATGTTAAGGCCTAGGTAACTGTTACCTGGCTTGCCTGCCATTTTGTATACTATATTATAAGGAAACTTTCTCATATGGGAGTCGTGTCTACCGAGTGCTTGTGAGTACTCCCCGAGCCACTGTCTAAATTGTTTATACCCCCAGCCCCCAGCTTCTCTTTCTTTTATTTTATTTTTGTTTTTTGAGACATGGTTTCTTTGTGTAGCCCTGGCTGTCCTGGAATTCACTCTGTAGACCAGGCTGGCCTCAGACTCACAGAGACCTGCCTACCTCTGCCTCCTGAGTGCTGGGATTAAAGGTTTGTGCTACCACAGATGAGCTCAACTCCAGGTTTGAAATACAGTATGTTTAAGTTTATAAGACTTTAAGGATGGAAAAGAAGTATGAAGACATAAAAGGAAAATGTCAGTAAAGACTTTACACATTTAAAGGACTATTGTAAATGAAGTCACATGGGAAAATGGTACAGAGAAAGATGCTAGAAAATCAAACTGGTAGGTGTCAGAAATGGAGGCACCCAGCTGCAATGCCATCACTGGAGAAGGAAAAGAAAAGGGACTGACAGCTCTAAGATAGACTCTGGACAGCATAGTACAGTCACAAACTTTAAGGATATAAACAAAAGAAAAGATGTAATATCACTTTGTCAAAGGTCAAGAAGAAAGGATATATGTCAGCAAAGAACTAAAGGGAAGAATGAGGGGATAATCAGAGTTAGATGCTCCATGGTATCTAAAAGTTTGGTAGATCCCAGGTGCAATAGTGCATTTCTGTACTTCCAATAGTTGTGAGGCAGAGGCAAACAGGAAGACCATTGTCTTAAGGCAGTCTGAGGCACAGACCCTACTTTTTTTCGTTTGGTGGTGAAGACTAAAGAAGCAAATGGCAAAACATCTTGAGAGAGAGGCAAGGGCAGTGAAGAGCTGTAAAAGATTGAAGTGAGAAAGCAACAGCAGAGTAATCGAAAACTGCAAGCAAAATCAGGTCTTGAGTCAAGGAAGTACCATGAGTTTTCAAAACAAATGGTGCACATATGTGCAGCCAAAACACCCACACACACATAAAATACCAAAGAGAGTTAAAAAATATTTTTAAAGTTCAGGTCCAGCATGGTGCTACATGCCTTTAATCTTGGGAGGCAGAGGCAGGTAGATCTCTATGGGTTTATAAGTTCGAAGCCAGCCTGGTCTACAGTGTGAGTTCCACGGAAGACAAGACTACATAGAGAAACCCTGTCTCAAAGAAACAAAAACAAACAAAAATCCTGGAACTTACTATATGTGTTATTGTATACCTATAATCTCGTCACTCTGGAGCTGAGACAAGAAGACACACAACCTCACTCCCAACCTATCCCCCCATTTAAAACCATCTTGGGCTACAGTGTGAGTGGAGACCAGCCTGGGCCACAGCAAAATCTTGTCTTGAACAATACAAAACAGCAGCAGCAACAACAAAAAAAGGTCTGGAATTTGGAAGCTGTTTCTAATTAATTCAGTTGACACTGCTACATTTCCAGGTGTCAACTCTGTAACTCAGTTTTAAAAAAATAACAACTTTAGGTGATAATCCCTTCATAAATGATGATAAATTTAAAATGTGTTGTTACATATTTTAAATTATTTGAATATTGAGTCCAATTCAATTCTGCTGTTCAAAACATTTGCAAGGCCAGAAAGCCTGACACTGAGTTCAGTCTGCTGTAGAAGAGAACTGATTCCCAGAGTAGTCCTCTGACTTTAATTTGTATGTTATAGCAGACACCGGCACAGACACAAACACACACAAACATATACAAAGAGAGAGAGGGAGGGAAGGATGAATACTAATCAATTGGGGTGAAGGCTTAGTTGGGGAGGGAGGGAGGGAGGCCGGGAGGGAGGGTGGGAGAGAGATTTTAAACCTTTAAAGCATTTGTAGCTAGGCATGATGACACATGTCTATAATCTTAATAGTTTGAGGAAAGAATTGGGTGTCCAAATTCATTGTCAAGTGTAGAGGGAAAATTATAAAAATCATTTTATTAAATGTATATAGGCTTTTCTCTAAGCCTCACTTTAAAGGGCATGGAAAATTTTCTCTGAAGCAAGCTAAAAATGTAGACTGGCTGGTTTCAGGAACCAGAAGAGAGGAATGCAAGTCATCTAGGTGGTGCTGAAAAACTAGTAACCATGATGACAGGGCAGGGCCATGTCCAAGCAACTGAGAAATAGTTGAACAAGTGACAGGGCAGGGCCACAATGACAGGGCAAGGCCACAGTGACATGGCAAGACCACATTTTTGAGAAGAATGAGTATACAGAGTGTTTTCCACATGCCCCTGACTCACTTAGGTTAGGTTCCTCTGGAATTTTCCGCTATTTTTATGTTATGTTTCCTTGGTAACCCCCTCACCCCCTTGGTTTGTGATTCAGTCCTATATAAGCCCTCCACTCCCAGCCCACGAGGTCGACACTCCTCTGCCCCTGCGTGGGTCACTTGAGTCTTAGCCTCAGTCGACTGATCTCAAAATATACCTCTTGCTGTTGCATCAAGAATGGTGTCTTGTGAGTTTTTGGGTGGCTGTGAATTCCTGAGGCTTGAGGGAGATCCTCCCTTCGTGGGGGAGGGTCTTTACACAAGTACATAGTGAAGTGGAACACATTCTAGCACATTCTAGTCTACCTAAGATCCTGTCTTAGAGAAATGAACACACAAAAACCCAAACTTTTGCCAGCTGGGGCTGGTGGTGCCTACATTTAATTAGTTCCGACACTCAAAGTCAAGCTGGTTTAAGGCTATTGCCAAGACTTTCTACAAATTGAAGGCAAAGTCCTGTTGCTGAAGACAACATCTAAACAACTCATTGAACATGGAGAAGTCAATCTGGAGCCTACCTAGAGCCTTCACTCCAACTGGTTAGTGTTCATGATACTGGAAGGTCCTCTGCCTGCTACCAGAGGAGAGAGGTAAACACCAACCCAGCTACAAACCCTTTAGTCTACAAATGTGACCTGCTTTGCATTGTGATTGGAATTTCAGGGTCATTTTGATTTGCATTTCCCTGATGAGTAAGGACTTTGAACATTTCTATACGTGAAATTCCCCCCATGCGAATGAGTTGGGGGCTCTTCGGAGGCTCTTTCCCATTTTCTATTAGATTCAGCGTATCTGGTTTTATGTTGAGGTCCTTGATCCACTTGGACTTGAACTTTGTGCAAAGTGACACATATGGATCTATTTTCATTTTTATACATACAGACAGCCAGTTAGACCAGCACCATTTATTGAAGATGCTTTCTTTTTTCCTTTGTATATTTTTGGCCTCTTTGTCAAAGATCAAGTGTCCATAAGTGTGTGGTTTTATTTCTGGGTCTTCAATTCTATTCCATTGATCTTCCTGCCTGTCTCTGTACCAATACCATGCAGGTTTTTTTTTTTATCACTATTGTTGTGTAGTACAGCTTGAGGTCAGGGGTGGTGATTCCCCCAGAAGTCCTTTTATTGTTAAGAATTGATTTCACTCTCCTGGATATTTTGTATTTTTTCCATATGAAACTGAGAATTGCTTTTTCCATGTCTCTGAAGAATTGTGTTGGAATTTTGATGGGGATTGTGTTGAATCTGCAGATTGCTTTTGGTAGAATGGCTAGTTTTACTATATTAAGTCGACTGATCCATGAGTGTGGGAGATCTCTCCATTTTCTGAGGTCTTCTTCAATTTCTTTAAGATGGCCCACCATACCACAGAGGCACATCTTCCACTATGTTCATAGCAGCCTTATCTATGATAGCCAGAAGCTGGAAACAACCTAGAAGTCCCACAGCAGAAGAATGGATACAGAAAATGTGTTTCATTTACATTTTCTGTGGTTTCATTATTCAACTATTAAGAATGAGGATATCATGAAGAGTATCATCCTGAGATAACTCAGATCAAAAGGATATGTGTGGGAAGCGGCTCCACTCTCACCATTACAAGGTGGTGCTTGGCATAGGCATTGCCTGAGAGAAAAGACAACTCCATATATGGAGTTGTATGTGCTCGCATCATTGAGAATGGCCAATCACCAGTGATTTTGTGGCAGCTGCTGATAGGGTCAAGGCAATGCTTATAAGGGGATGCACGGGGAGGAGAAGGAGAGAGAAGCTTGCTGTACAGGGATAGCTGAATAAACCGCTTGAAGAAGAACACGGTTGCCGCGGGTCGGACGTGGATAGCGACATGTGGTGCCGAAACCTGGGATCCACCGAAACCTCTCGGGACGTGTTCAGAACTTCTTGCGGCTTCAGGATAGTCAACTGGGCAAGTTCCCAGGTAAGTGGGACAAGTTAGGTTCTTGAGTAGGAGACAAGATAAGTTCCCAGGTAAGTGGGACAAGTTAGGTTGTCAAGATAGGTTCCCGGTATTGGGACAAGTTGAAATCGAGAGTTGAAAGCAAGAGTTGAAAGTGAGAGTTGAAAGTGAGAGTTGAAAGTGAAAGTTGAAAGTGAAAGTAGGTTCCCGGTTAGCGGGACAAGTCAGGCTTTCGGAGGAGACGATAAAGTGCAAAAGTGAAACTAGTGGTTCCGGGTTTTCGGACAAGTTTCTTATAAGATGGGAACTTCACAGAGTCACCCAATTTTTGTCGCCCTAAGAGAGCTGTTAAAGGCAAAGGGGCTGGGGATAAAGTCCTCTACATTAGAAAAAATTTTACAAGATATTGATAAAGTGGCCCCATGGTTTGCTGTTTCAGGTCACTTGACACTTAGAAGCTGGGATAAGCTTGGGAGGGATCTTGATTTTGTATGGGAGCAAGGAGAGTTAAAAGGTGGTGTCCACCCTTTGTGGAAGTTGGTGCGTAGCTGCATCCAGGATAAAGAAGGAAGATGTCAGAAGGAACTTTAAAAAGGATCCGAAGCGTTAGAGCAATTAAAAGAAGAGAGATCAGCAAAGTCAGAGGAATCAGAAGAAACAGATGAGGAGGGAGAGGATACTGATACTGAGGAAGAGCTAGAAAAATTAGTAAGAAGTCTGGAGAAGGCAGAACTTAATGTGGAACCTTCTACCCCAGGGCTGCCAAATTTGCCGCGGCCACCACCCTAAAAGGCTGTTTCAGAGCTCTCCTATGAACAAGAGAAAATTCAGGAGACGTCTTGAGTTTCTCTCTTCCACAGGAGGAATCCTTAGTTCTGCTTTCTTTGTTTATTGTCTTGTCCTTGGTGCACCAATGTCCATGTGTGTCAATTGTTGTTTGAATGATTGGTGGTCTATGTTTTATGGTGTTCTATGTTTCATGTTCAAAAGAAAAGATCGTTAAAACTGCTTGATCCAGCCTTTGATCTAGTTTACCTTGGTTTGAAAGGCAGTCTTAATATGCACAGCAGAGGTTGATAAGTTGCCCTACACCTGTAGCTAAGAGTCGAGCTGAGCTGGAAAAACCTTTCCAGGAACTGATTGTCAGCATAAGCTGCTTTTAAAAGGCCCAGCAGCTTCTTGGCTTCTATGATAAAGAAGAGTTGTCTTTCTTAGAAATATCTCAGTGACAAGGTGCTTTTCTCTTAAAATTACAGCTAGAAAGACAAGAAAATTTTGTTTGGTCTAAAGATGAAAGTTTGTAGGGAAATAGGAGGACCTTTATCTAATGCAGGACTAGCCGCTGTTGTGATGCAAATGACTCGCGGTACAGGTGCAGCAAATAATAATGCGTGCTTTAAGTGCAGGCAACCAGGACACCTGAAGCATCAATGCCCACAGCTGCAGGGTAATCAGGATCAAAGAAACCGAACTCCAGGTTTATACCCGAAGTGCAAAAAGGTAAATCATTTGGAAGCACCATCAGCTAGGACCCTGTTTAGGACACAAAGGGATTTTGGTAACACTGCCGCCATTGTGACACCTATTGCAGTGTCAGCTACTGCTGCTACTGCAGCAGGCCAATGCGGCTACGGCCCTGGATACACAGAGGCAGATTAATTCTCAATTGAGAGCCGGCATTATGCTGGTGAATCAAAGAGTGGATCTAGTCCAGGAGCAAGTAGACATGCTCATGGAATTAGCTCAGTTGGGCTGTCAGTGGACGTATACAGGTCTTTGTGTGACATCTGTAAGATATGAAAATGCAAGTCAAGCAGCTCATTTGTCTAGAAATTTGTCTCAGTATTTTACAGGAAATTGGACGGAAGATTTTGATGGCTTGATTCAGAAGCTGCGGCTAGCCATGGTGCACATGAATTCCACCTGTGTTGACCTGTCTGTTGCTGAGGGCCTGGCCTTCTGGATCCGATCTGCAATGAACCACCTAAAAGAATGGGCGGGAATTGCAGCCCTTAGCTTTTGCCTTGTTCTTGTCAGTTGCCTAGCACTATGGTCCATTCTGAAGATGTGTATGCAACAGCGCAATGCCAATGCCATGATTGTTCAAGCATTTACTGCTCTTGAAGGAGGCCAGTCCCTGCAAATCTGGCTAAGCTATTTGAAGAGCTCTGAGTTGTAACATGCAGGAGAATGTAGGGCGTAGTACCGCAGAGGGTGCTGTATGCCCTCGGACATATGTCTGCATACAGGTTTTGCCCTAGTTCCTGTCCCCTGGAAAACAGCATCGGGTTGGGTCACCCATGGTAACCATACTGTAGATGGCAGGTGGTGAAAATGGGGTTGACAATCTCCCTTCAAATACAGGGGGTCAGACCTCTATGCTCTTCTGCTTGCATAAAACTTTTTTGTTTTTTATGTTTTGCATTGCTTGAGAGAAAAGACAACTCCATATATGGAGTTGTATGTGCTGAGAGGTGTGGTTACCCGATCACCCCACCTCGCATCATTGAGAATGGCCAATCACCAGTGACTGCGTGGCAGCTGCTGATAGGATCAAGGCAATGCTTATAAGGGGCTGCGTGGGGAGGAGAAGGAGAGAGAAGCTCTCTGTACAGGGATAGCTGAATAAACCGCTTGAAGAAGAATGCAGTTGCCGTTGCCTTATTCTGCAGGTCGGACGTGGGTAGCAACAGACATGCTTGGTATGTACTCACTAATAAGTGGATATTAGCCAAAAAGGTACAGAATACCCAGGATACAATCCACAGAAGTAAAGAAGATGAACAAGCAGAAGGGCTCAAGTGAGGATGCCTTAATCCCACATGAGAGGGAGAAGACAGTCATGGGAGGCAGAGGGAGGGAGGGACCTGGGTGGGAGAGGAGGGGGGAGAGAAGAGGGGAACATGATCAGGTGTTAGGGTTGGGTTCAAGAGACAGGAGAGAAGACCTAAGGGCCAGCACAATGAATGGAAATATGTAACCTCAGGGGGTGGGAGACTGAGGGAAAGGAGTTTCAGTGATCGGCCCAACTTGAGATCCATCTCAAGGGGAGAGGCTCCAAGGCCTGACACTATTATTGATGCTATAGTGTGCTTTCAGACAGGAGCCTAGTATGTCCTCAATAAGCAGCTGACAGAGACAGACACGGATACTTACATCCAACCAATGGACTGAAGTCAGGGTCCTCTGTGATTGAATTAGGAAAAGGCTGGAAGAAGCTGAGGAGGAGGGTGACCCCATAGGAAGACCAACAATCTCAACTAACCCAGACCCCTTAGATATCTCAGACATGAAGCCACCAACCAGGCAGCATACAGGAGCTGATCCCAGCTCCTCTCCCCCCTGCATATACACCCCCCCCAGAAGACTACTGGTCTGGCCTCAGTGGGAGAAGAGGGGCCTAAACCTCAAGAGACTTGAGGGCCCAGGGAGTGGGGAGGCCTGGCAGGTTGGGGGTGGGGACATCCTCTTGAAGACAGGGGGGAGATGAAATGGGATAAGGAACTGTGGGAGGTTGGACATACTGGGGGCGGGGAGCAATGACTGGACTGTAAAAAAATAAAAGTAATAAATAAAGAAAGATTGCTGGGCAGTGGTGGCACATGCCTTTAATCCCAGCACTTGGGAGGCAGAGGCAGGCAGATTTCTGCGTTCGAGGCCAGCCTGGTCTACAAAGTGAGTTCCAGGACAGCCAGGACTACACAGAGAAACCCTGTCTCGAAAAACAAAGAAACAAACAACAAAAAACCCAAAAAAGAGAAAGATCTATCTTGTGATCTTTCAAATATTTATTATGACTTCCTGTTTTATCTTTTTATAAATTCCTGAGTGGGCAAACATGTGTTCTGCATCTATATTCATTTCTTGTGCTTTTTCTTTGGCTATTTTTCTTGTCTGGTTGTTTTGTCATATTCCAATTTGTTTGTTTTTAATTTATCTTTTTATTATTCCTCAGATGTCTGTTTTCTAATGAGGGATAAAAAGTATGTGGATCCTGGTAGGAGGGAAAGTGGGGGGGGGACTTCAAGGAATATAAGGAAAGGAAACTTTAATCAGTTATATTGTGGGGTAAAAAAATAATCTGTTGAATAACAGGAGAAAGTTCAGAATGATGATTAAATAATAACAGTAGTAATAGCAGTGATAAAAACAATAATAAAATTCAGCCTGGTTTAGTGAATTCCCGGCAACCTGAGCTGTGAAACCATAATCTCAGAAAACTAAAACACCAAAAACATTCATAGCAGACAGAACTATAAATCTTCTGTAGGTCCTATTTATTCATTTATGCATTAATTTTGATCAATGATTATTGGGACTCTGCCATGTACTTAGCTATGTATTGGAGATATGGGGAGACATGACAATAATTAATATATCTTCCTGAAGAAAGCCAAAGGGGAAAATGCACATTGATAATAGAAAGACAAGTACTTTGATTTTCTGAGTCACCTGTGGACTGGGTGGATAGTTTCATTGATTCTGGCTGAAAGCTGACATATTTGGGAACTATCTGGCTGTCAACTACATATCTCACTTTCCTCCACTATAAAGCCTGAGCATTTTCTCAAGTTGAAGCAGAAAGCAACTTATTTAATGGATCTGCTATGTGCAAGGTACAGCAAGGAACAAATATCTCAGGGAACGTTGGCCCTGTTGTGGAACTTGTCAATCTAAAAGGCAAATAAGCCAAAGTGTCACAACGTAATACGGTTAAGTGCCATGATTGTGTGTCACAACGTAATACGGTTAAGTGCCATGATTGTCTGTCACAACGTAATACGGTTAAGTGCCATGATTGTGTGTCACAACGTAATACGGTTAAGTGCCATGATTGTCTGTCACAACGTAATACGGTTAAGTACCATGATTGTGTGTCACAACGTCATACGGTTAAGTGCCATGATTGTCATATGATAGGCCCTGTGGGCACAATGAAAGACCTTCCAAATCAAACAGGTATTTGATGTGTTCTGCTTTAAATGTGGTTTATGTGTCCCCAGATGTTTTCTGTATTGAAATTTAATATCCATTGTGAAGTTTCTAAGGGCACAAAATTAATCAGATTATGGTGTTTAAGAGGTCTTCCAAGTAGTATTTAAAATAATTGAGTCTTAGTAATTAGTTATTCATGTTCATTTTGAACTCACTCTGTAGCTTAGGCTGTTGTTGAATTTGCCATCCTCCTGCCTCAGCCTCTCAAATAGCTAGGATTAAATATTGAGCCATAAGCCGGGCGGTGGTGGCGCACGCCTTTAATCCCAGCACTTGTGAGGCAGAGGCAGGCGGATTTCTGAGTTTGAAGCCAGCCTGGTCTACAGAGTGAGTTCCAGGACAGCCAGGACTACACAGAGAAACCCTGTCTTGAAAAAACCAAAAAAAAAAAAAATATTGAGCCATGAAGCCCAACTTCCTTGGTGACTTTGTAAGAGAGAAAACAAAAACAAAAAACAAAAACCAGTCACACCAACACTTGTGTTGCTCACTATTTGATTCTCTGTACACCTTAGGACTCTGCCAACAAGAGCATATATGAGAAACATTCTATGAAGACATAACTATGGAGAAGGAAGATTAATACATTTGTTTAATTGTGACAGGGTCTTGCCACATAGCCTAGGCTGGCTTTGAAAGTACTATCATCTTTCCTCAGCCTCCCCAGTTACTGGGATTACAGACTTGTACACCACATCTAGCTTGGATATTAAATGTTCTTTTTGCCTGTATTTATTACTTAACCACATAACAAATGAATATTTTATTAAAATATTTAAAATTTAGTCATATGAATTAGTTAGTAGTTACTGTTTTAACATATATAAGACTGATACCTGGTTGGCCAGGTATGTTATAATTCCAACTTTTTGGTGAAGGTGACACTGTAAACAAAAACTACTGAAAAGAAGTTGTGCCAGGTGTTAGTGGTACACACCTCAAATTTCAGCACTCCAGAGGCAGAGTTACGTGGATCTCTGAGTTTAAGACCAGCCTGGTCTAGAGAGTAAGTTCTAGGACAGCCAGGGCTACACAGAGAAACCCTGTCTCAAATGAAACAAAACAAAGAAAAGAAAAAGAACAGCTGTATCTGCAGGAACTGACTGGAACTGAAGTCCTGTGAGGAGACAGGGCTGTTTCAGGTCGAGAGACAATACACCTTGAGCTAGTTCGAGCCTCTGGAACATCCATTCCTTGTCCACTTAGGAACTAAAGTCATGTGACTAATAGATAAAACAAAACAAAACACAAAGCCCAGACTTTGGTATATATTAACTTAATTAAACTAGCTCCACTAGCTTCCACTAACCCAAAAGCTCACATAGCATTTTGGATCTATAGAAAACCCTCCCCCGTCGCATTGTACCTTTCTCTCTGATGTCCTGCCAGTGTACTTTAAACTTGCCTTGATTTGTTCCGTAAAACTATGAATCTGTTTCCACACTGGAACATGGAATTTGCAGTAACCCAAATCTGTGTCTCTGCGTTGTGGTCTCTCAGAATGGTTCCAGAATAAACTATCTCTTATTCCATTTGAGCTGAGAGCTCTGTGGGGAACCATGGAGTACAGTGGGTGGTGGTGGAGGGAAAAGAACTGTAGGAGCCAAAGGGATCAAGACACAAGAAAACAGCGCACAGAATCAGGTGACTGGGGCTCACAGGGGCTCATGGAGACTGAACAATCAGGGAGCCTGCATGGGTCTGACCTAGGTCTTCTGCATATGTGTTATAGCTTGTTGTTCTCATGGACTCCTAACAGTGAGAGCAGGGGCTGTCTCTGACTCTTTTGCCTGCTTTGGGGACCATTTTCCTCCTCCTGGGTTGCCTCATCCAGCCTTGATATGAGGGTATGTGGCTAGCCTACTGTAACTTGTTATGCCGTGTTTGGTTGACATCCCTGGAAGGCCTGTGCTTTTCTGAAGGGAAACGGAGAAGTGAGTCTGGGGAAAGTGGGGGAAGAGAAGGGAGATGAAAGTGCAGTAGGGATGTAATATGTGACAGAAGAATATGTTTTAAAAATTAGTTAATAAAAATATATCTTAATAAAAAAGCTTTATACCCCTACCCCATAAAAAAATGAGAGCTGTGTTTTGTTGTTGACAACACAAACAAGGGAAATTTTTGAATCCTAAAATGCTATCAAATTGGCAGTTATTTCACTTTATAATGTTTTACAATTTCATTGTTGCTATGGCAATGTTTCATACACAAAAATAACAGATTGGGAATTTATGCCCTTAGAAATAGATCAGAATATCAAATATAAAGTAATTTATGATTTCCTGCTTTAGATATAAAGATGTTGAAGAAGTTCATTGTTGCCAGAGGGCAACTAATGATGCATGGTACAGACCAGTCTTATTCTGTTTTCAAGTTAATGACTTGCTATCTCACAGAAAATCAGTAAGTATTTAAGTACATACTTAATGTCTCTACAATATAATTCCTATTAGTGAAGAACCTCTATAAAATATTAGCAAATTAAGGAGAACTAACATAAGTTAGATATTTTTGGTTTTATACACACACATGCACACACACACACACACACACAATTTTATGAGTATGGGTATTTTGCATAAATGTATGTATACCACTTGTACCTTTGGAAGCCAGAAGAGGGTGTCTGGTTCCCTGGAACTGGGTGGTTGTGAGCCACCATTTGAGATTCTGGGAATTGAAGCAGGATTCTCTGGAAGAGTAGTCAGTGTTCTTAGTCACTGACCCATCTCCAGATCCATTGCTTTTGTTCTTGAGATAGGGTCTCATGTAGTCTAAAATGGCTTTAAGGTCAGTATGTATTCAAAAGATGACCTTGAACTCTTTTCTGATCCTCTTGCCTCTACTTTCCAAATGATGGGACTATACATACCAGCTTTGAAAATGTATTGCTTCTGGACTATTCAAGATAAGTGAGAAAACAAATTCTTATACTAAGTCACTCCAGAATCATTACATATATAGGGACCAAGAATTGATACAAAGAAACTGATCATAGCAGCACATGCCTGTAATCTCTGCACCTGAGAGGACATGGAAGAGGACACAAGCCTAAGGCTATCCTTGACTACATCTTGAGTTCCAAGATGTCCTGGGAGACCTTGTTTCAAAGCTCAAAACATAAAAGTCCTGGTTCTAATAAAAATCATTTTGGTAAAGTTACAAAGGAATTCTGTACTCCAGTTGTTAAAATAGTCATCTTCTCATCTTTCTCCTGTCCAGCCTTCTCTATTTCTTTTCAAGACAAAGTTTGCCCTGATGGTTCTAAAACTTTCTGTAGTTCAAGCTGTCCTCGGATCCACAGAGATCTGCTGCCTCTGCCTCCCCAGTGCTGGAGTTAAATGTGTGCACCACCACTGCCCAACTAGTTTTCTTTATTACCCTTTTGAAGATCTTCTTCTTCCTACCTCTTCTTTTAAAGAAGCTATTTATTATTATTTTATATGTGTATATTTTGGGTGTGAGTGTGCCACAATGCACAAGTGGGTGTCGGGGGACCATGTGGAGTTGGCCCTCTCCTGCCTCCTTGTGGGGGTTCTGGGATAACTCCGTCAACAAAGCAAGTACAGAGCAAGTGCTTTGCTTACTGATCCATTCCGATGGCCCTGCATTTTATTTTTTGAGACAGAGTCTTGCTCTTAACCCAGGCTGGCATCGAATTTATCATGATTTTCCTACTGCAGCTTTCCAAGCACCAGGATTACAGTTTGGTTAACTTTGGCCTAGTTCAAAACAGCGTTTCTTAAAACAATACCCAAAGAAGTTCTAAAATTTGTTGATTTCAAAGGTCTATGTTAAATTTCAGAGTCCAGGATGGATGCTGGTCCAGTTGGGGAATCAAGAGTCATCAATCAACTCATTTATCCATTCAGTAAAATTTAATGTACAATTTGCAGTGCTATCAAAAATCTGAAAGCTGATCCCTGTCTACAAAAGATTCATATTTATGAAGAGAAGTAGAGATATAAATAAATCATGGCTATAGGCCAAGCTCTGGGATTGCCACAGTCACTACTCCTTTCTAGCAAAACTTCTCTAGTCACAGCCTCTGACTCTGTTAAATAAGCAGCCGTTGGTGATTATGTTCTGTACACAGTGGTCAGCCAGCCTCTCTTCAACCTGATTTGTCTGTTATATCAGAGATGGAGAGAAGAAGGGAGGGAGAGAGAAAGGGAAGAGAAATGGGGGAAGAGAGACAGGGAGAGAAAGAGAAAGGACTTGTCTTTTAAAAAAATCCAAGAGAGAGAGAGAGAGAGAGAGAGAGAGAGAGAGAGAGAGAGAGAGAGAGAGAAGTAATTACCAGATTGCTCTTCAAGAGTTCTAATGTGGGCCAGGTGTGGTAGTGCACACCTTTAATCCCAATACTCAGCAGAGAGAGGCAGGTGGATCTCTGTGAGTCTGAGTCCAGGCTGGTCTACATTTTGAGTTCCAGGACAGCTGGGTCCATGTAAAAGTCTTGGTGTGGGATAGAGGGCAGGCAATAGCAGATAGTTGGATCCAAAGCTTTTCTGTTGAAAGAACTCACAGAAAGATACTACTGTAACTACAAAAGAGTAAAGCTATACAGAATGTGGAAGGTACATATAATACATAGAGAGAGAAGCCGAGGGGATGATGTCAGCAGGAGACACAGGAGAAGAAAGGGAGAGAACCATGATTACGATCATGCTTTAAGTTTTAAATTGACCCCCACAGGCTCATGTGTTGGACTCTTGGTTCCCAGATGGAGACACCATTTTGCAAAGTTACAGAAACTTTAGAGATGGAGGAAGGTTGCTGTGGGGAGGACAGTGCCAGTGGGCATTTCATCCCTAGTGTTTTTGCTTACCATGCAATAAATGGCTTTTCTGTTCCTCCAACTCCCACCACCACGATGCTGTGTCCAAACACATGGAACCAACCATACTCTGAACTATCTGAAACTGTAGGTCAAAATAAATTCTTCCCTTATGTTGTTTCTGTCAGGCATTTCACCCAAATGCAAAACAATACACCTTATTCTCAGCAGCTCAAAGAACTTTCTCCCAAACTGACCATATACTCAGACACAAAACAAGTCTCAACAAATACAAGAAAATTGAAATAACTTGGTGATATTAAAGCTGTATCAACAACAGAAACAAGAGAAGGTCCACAACTCATAAAATCTGAACAACTCACTACTAAATGAAAACTGAATCAAGAGAAAAATTACAAAGAAATTGAAGGCTTTCTACAATTGGATGCAAATCAAAACACAACAAACCCAAACTTATGAGACACAACGAGGCAGTTCTAAAAGGCAAGCTTATAGTACAAGTGCCTAAATAAAAAAAAAATTGGAGAGGTCTCATACTGGTAACTTAACAGCATACCTGAAGGATGTAGAACAAAAGGAAAAAAAATAACACCTGAAAAGAGTAGATGGCAAGAAATAATCAAACTCAGGGCTTAAATCAATAAAGTAAAAATAAAAGCACAAAAAGTCATTGAAACAAAGAGTTGGTTCTTTGAGGAAATCAGTAAGATTGATTATAACCGAAATGATTAAAGCAAAGAGAGAAGTTCCAAATTAACATTAGATATGAAAGCTAAGATGTAACAGACACAAAGGAAATGCAGAGAATCATAAGGACATAGTAAAAACTCGTAGTCTGGGGATGCCAGTGGGAACTCTGAGTTCAAGGTTAGTGTGTCTATACAGTGCATGGTGGCTGCCATGCAAGGACAATCAGTAAGAGATTTTTTGGCAAGTAAAGACAGAAAGGCATGTTTTAAATGTGGTAAGCCTGGACACTTTGCAAGAGATTGCAAAGTAGAAAATGAGTTAAGCCAGAGACAGCCCAGAAAACAGCCTGGGCTCTGCCCAATTTGCAAACGTGGAAGGCATTGGGCTAGTGATTGTAGGTCTAAACAAGACACACAAGGTAAAACCCTTTCCCAAAATCAGGGAAACGGGAACAGGGGCCAGCTCCAGGCCCCGAACCAATGTAAGCCAAAACAGGCTTATGGAGCAGTCAGTGTTCTACCAGCAAACGAACCAATGTAAGCCAAAACAGGCTTATGGAGCAGTCAGTGTCCTACCAGCAAACACCAATCCCTTTCTGAACTTAGTCGAGCAACACCAGGAAGCGCAGGACTGGACCTCTCAGTTCTGCCACCCACACAGTATTAACCCCTGAAATGGGACCTCAGGCCTTACCCACTGGAGTGTTTGGACCACTCTATCCAAATGTGTTTGGCCTGATAGTGGGAAGAAGCAGTGCTACTATGCAGGGGCTACAAATTTTTCCTGGAGTTATAGATAATGATTATCAGGGTGAGATTAAAGTAATGGCACAGGCAATTCAGAATATAGTCACCATTCCTGCAGGAAAGAGGATAGCTCAACTATTGTTACTTCCATTGTACCCTACTAATCACAAATATAAGAATCCTAAAAGAGGGGATCAAGGTTTTGGTTCCTCTGATGCATACTGGGTACAGACTATAGTTAAACAAAAACCTATGATGACAATTTGGCTAGATGGAAAGGCATTTCAAGGCTCGGTTGCCACAGGAGCTGATGTGACTATCTTAAAACAAAGTGATTGGCCTGCTACCTGGCCTCTGACCCCAACCTTAACCAATTTAAGGGGTATTGGCCAAAGTCAAAATCCACTACAAAGCTCTAAGGTGCTGACGTGGAAAGATAAAGAAGGAAATACAGGAAATATACAACCCTATGTCATCTCAGGCCTTCCCATTAATCTCTGGGGCAGAGATCTGTTATCCCAGTTGGGATTGATTATGTGCAGCCCTAATGAAGTAATCATGGCTCAAATAGTAAACTCTGAGCATTCCCCAGGCAAAGGATTAGGAAAAGGTGAAGATGGAATTATTCACCCTACTTGTAGGAAGCCGTGGTCAGTGGTGATACCTCCGCCATTCCAAGATGGAGTGGACATCGTGTCCTCCCCACTAGAAAACAATGGACTGTGCAGGTGCAAAAAGGCAGAAAGCCCGCCAAAGTCACTGGCCAATCCCGAGGCGTAATATTGGGTGATGAGTGAACAGCCAATCAGAAGTGAACACGTCACTCTAGGGTGTATTTAAGCTGTGCCTCTTCCTGTCTTTGGCCCTTCCGTGGCCTTCCCGCTTCTGCTGTTACAAGTAAAGCCTTGTTTGTAGTAATACCCGATCACTGCCTCCGTGTCCTTTTTCGCGGGTGAAGGGGACAAGAGAGGTTCGCGGAACAACTGGTGCTGAAACCTGGGAGTTTCAAGGCGACTCGGAAGCCCCCAAGTTTTGGGGCGGGTTAAAAGATTACAGAATTGAGGTACACCTCTGGAAGATATGCCTGGGGTGGAAGCGTTTGTGGCAAGCGGATTTAAACTCACCGCTGCTGCTCCACTAGCTAGCCTCTTGCTTGCATTGCATTTGTTTTTAACTTATTTGTGTTGTAAGAAAGAGGGCCATACCAGAACCAGGGTGTGTTAACTGGCATCAGGCCAAAGGGCCTGGGGATCAGGCCAAAGGGCCTGGGGGTCAGGCCAAAGAGCCTGGGGAGACAGAGTACTCAAAAGGAACAAGGGCTACTGCAGAGCTCATTAAGCTTATGGAACCTTCACCGGCGGGTGGAGAGAGAGCGGAGGACAAAAGGATCCTCCTTTATGACAGAATCTTTGGGGAAGCGTTTGCGCTCTGCTACCTGTGGCGGCTTGCAGCCCGGCAGAGCGAGAGCAAGGGAGCGTGGCACGAAAGACAGGCAGAGGAGGGAGACAGTCTGCCCTTGGAAGCAGCTTCCCGACAGGCACACGGGGAGTGCCCCTTGAGCTTAGAGCAAGCAATAACATTAATTGAACAGATGATCTTTGAAAATGCCACAGCTGAATGCGGTTTGGGAGACACCCTTACTAACGCAGGACTAGCGGCAGCTAATTTACAGAGGGCTTCGGTCCTTCTCCAAGGTCAGGAAGAGATAGACCTGAGCCATGGCCAGGAAGGGGGGCTGTTTGTGCTTATTCCACAGGTGAAAACAATTCATTTTGGGCCCCTATGAGGCTGGTACAGATTGTGAAGAAGGAAGCCAGATTGCAAGATGATGATCCTGATTCTTCTGATACTGACGTTCGATTTGGGGATAAGTATACCACTGTGGGACATAGTTAGATCTTGGCCTGTTCCCTTGCCAGTACATTCTAATGCTACAGTACTGCCTATTGTTTACAGCTATTGAGTGTTACTTGGTTGCCCTGGCCTCAGGGCACACTGGCCAGCAGCCTGAGTTATACAGTGCTACAAGTTTTCCATTAAATTTTACACTTTGTTTTGTGGCAGCAAAATTTTATAGCATGAAGGTCATCTACTTGGTGTTGATTTGAGAAACAATAGATTGCTTACATCGTTAAAGATTGGTTTTTTGATTTGCCTATGTTTATAGAGAAAAGATACAACATGTGTCTTTTAAGGTTTACAGTTTAAATTTAAGGTTTAAAGTTAAGGTCAAAATCACACAGTTTAGGACTAGCCAAGCCTCAGAGAACAGGCCAGAGGGAGGTTACATTTACATTTGAATTGAGACAATGCAGACTGAGCTGCAGAAGCTCAGGTGCTAAAAGCTCCTTTTGTCCTGGGTCTTTACAACCGGGTCCTAGAAATGTGCTTACCGGAATTTGTCTCTTGTCTTCATTGTTTCTTGTGAGAAGAGGGATAAATCTAAGACCCAACGACTTTACAACAGTCTGTGGGCTAAAGGTTATGATTATGCTGCAGAAATTATAATTATGCCTACTTCCCTCCATGAGTATAACTGTACCTGCTGATAAAATATTGTTCAAATTGTTTTAATTCCTTTATATTCAAAGTTGTTAAAAATGAGATGCTTTAGATTCCTCTAATATATGTAACAATTATTAGAGAATAAGGTTGGCTTTTATCCGATATATTCATTGGACTAAAAAAGATTGGTTATTAAATTAATCCAAAATAAAGTTCAAATTTAAGATTTATACAGCCTAACTTGCCTACTCCAGCTGCCATTTCAGTAAATACTTATATAAAAGATGTTTTATACCTTCCCTTTACATTTCTGGTAAAGGTGAAAGGTTTACAGGCAGTAAATTTATTCATAATTTTTAAGAGCCCATGAAGCGATATTTGTTAGAAATAATTGCTTCAGAAAATGGTTAATTGTTTTACATTTTATATATATAAATATTGTTGCTGCTTTAATACAAAAAATTAAGAGGTTAAATCTTTTAGTGTATATTAATCATTGTGTGATACTTTATTAGTGGATTTCTCTAAAGAAGTTTTTTCTGCAAGCCATTGCTCCAATATAACGAGCTTTAAAAATTTTTTAGAGTACTTGTTACTCCAAAAAAGGATTCAAAGACAGTGTCTTTCAATATTTGAGACCTCAGTTATATCCTAATCAGATGGGGCTAGAGAGATGGGTCAGCCGTTAAAGGCTAGACATAATTTAAAATATAAATGCTGAATTCCCAGCAAGAACATGGTGGCTCACAACCATTTGTGGTGGAGATCTAACGCCATCTTCTGACTTGTGAGTGTACATACAAAAAGAAAATGGTTTACTTTTAATCTTGATTTGCTCTTAGTGATTTTTAAAAGTTGTTAAGAGATATTATTTGGCTAAAACCTCATCTTAAGCTTACCATAGGAGGATTTAAACCTCTGTTTGATGTTTTCAAAGGGATACAAGTCCTAAATTAAATCATATGTGTATCTTCTTGAGTTTACCTTGCTTCAACACAATTAAATTATGTGTTGTAGCCACTGTTTAGAATGTTAAAAAAAAAAGGGTGTATCTGCCTTTGTCTTGTTGAATGGTATATTTCATGAAATACAAAATGTTTCAGCTACATGATCTCATATCTCTAGCCATTTGAATAACATTAAAATTAATAAGGTGTTTAGGAATAGATCTGCACAACCGGTGTTGGTGTGTGTGGACCCTCCATTTTTCTTTATGTTATCCAACTTTCAGAATAATTCTGATATCTTAGATTGTAAGAATGTTACATGCTTTTTAGCACAATGCTGGAATGGATCACCAGACTTAGCCTTGGTTAATCAAGTTACAGCAGCTACTGTTGTTAATCAAATTTCAGAAAAGACCTCTAAAGCTTTGACCATTCTACAGAAATGCATACCTGGCATCAGATATTTTGTTGGTCAATCAGAGAGTTGATTGGCTCCAAGCCCATGTGGAGCAGCTCACGGATGTGGTTCAAATGAGCTGCGTGTCAGCAACCCACATCCAGGTATTACACCTCTGAGATTTGTGAATGATACATTTATTCAAAGCCATAATCTTTCTGCTTATTTAAAAGGGAGTTGGACTGGGGAGTTGGACCAGGTGCAACAGCAATTGCAAATCCAGATCTTGAGCCTTGATGGAGCACAGATGGACCCTGTTTCCCTTGGTGATTTTATTTCTTAAATTTCTTCTGCCTTTTCCTTCTTTCTTAAATGGTGGGGATAGGCCTGTTTGGTACAGCCCTAAGTTGTGGATTGGTGTTCATGATGGTTGGTCTGTAAGCTCAGAGCCCAACAAAAACGTGACAAGGTCGCTAGCGCCCAAGCACTCACAGTTAGTTATAGATGGAGGTAGGCTGCTCCATCTATAAAGTTAGGCTGCTCCATCATCTGTGGAGTTAGGCTGCACCATCTATGGAGTTAGGCTGCTCAATCACCTATGGAGTTAGGCTGCTCCATCTTTGAAGTTAGGCTGCTCTATATTCTATGGAGTTAGGCTGCTCCATCATCTATAGAGTTAGGCTGCTCCATCTATGGAGTGAGGCTGCTCCATCTATAGAGTTAGGCTGCTCCATCTATGGAGTAAGGCTGCTCCATCTATAAAGTTAGGCTGCTCCATCATCTATAGAGTTAGGCTGCTCCATCATCTATAGAGTTAGGCTGCTCCATCTATGGAGTTAGGCAGCTCCATCATCTATGGAGTTAGGCTGCTCCATCATCTATGGAGTTAGGCTGCTCCATCATCTATGGAGTTAGGCTGCTCCATCATCTATGGAGTTAGGCTGCACCATCATCTATGGAGTTAGGCTGCTCCATCATCTATGGAGTTATGCTGCTCCATCATCTATGGAGTTATGCTGCTCCATCATCTATGCAGTTAGGCTGCTCCATCATCTATGGAGTTAGGCTGCTCCATCATCTATGGAGTTAGGCTGCTCCATTTATTGAGTAAGGCTGCTCCATCATCTATGGAGTTAGGCTGCTCCATCATCGATAGAGTTAGGCTGCTCCATCTATGGAGTTAGGCTGCTCCATCTATGAAGTTAGGCTGCTCCATCATCTATGGAGTTAGGCTGCTCCATCTATGAAGTTAGGTTGCTCTATATTCAATGGAGTTAGGCTGCTCCATCATCTATAGAGTTAGGCTGCTCCACGTATGGAGTTAGGCTGCTCCATCTATGGAGTTAGGCTGCTCCATCATCTATGGAGTTAGGGTGCTCCATCTATGAAGTTAGGCTGCTCCATCATATATGGAGTTAGGCTGCTCCATCTATGGAGTTAGGCTGCACCATCATCTATGGAGTTAGGCTGCTCCATCATCGATAGAGTTAGGCTGCTCTCTCTATGAAGTTAGGCTGCTCCATCTATGAAGTTAGGCTGCTCCATCATCTATGGAGTTAGACTGCTCCATCTATGGAGTTAGGCTGCTCCATCAATGGAGTTAGGCTGCACCATCATCTATGGAGTTAGGCTGCTCCTTCATCTATAGAGTTAGGCTGCTCCATCTATGAAGTTAGGTTGCTCTATATTCAATGGAGTTAGGCTGCTCCATCATCTATAGAGTTAGGCTGCTCCATCTATGGAGTTAGGCTGCACCATCAATGGAGTTAGGCTGCTCAATCACCTATAAAGTTAGGCTGCTCCATCTATGAAGTTAGGCTGCTCTATATTCTATGGAGTTAGGCTGCTACATCTATGGAGTTAGGCTGCTCCATCATCTATGGAGTTAGGGTGCTCCATCTATGAAGTTAGGCTGCTCTATATTCTATGGAGTAAGGCTGCTTTATCATCTATAGAGTTAGGCTGCTCCATCTATGGAGTTAGGCTGCTCCATCATCTATGGAGTTAGGGTGCTCCATCTATGAAGTTAGGCTGCTCTATATTCTATGGAGTTAGGCTGCTTTATCATCTATAGAGTTAGGCTGCTCCATCTATGGAGTTAGGCTGCACCATCAATGGAGTTAGGCTGCTCAATCACCTATAAAGTTAGGCTGCTCCATCTATGAAGTTAGGCTGCTCTATATTCTATGGAGTTAGGCTGCTCCATCTATGGAGTTAGGCTGCACCATCATCTATGGAGTTAGGCTGCTCCATCTATGAAGTTAGGCTGCTCCATCATCTATGGAGTTAGGCTGCTCCATCTATGGAGTTAGGCTGCTCCATCATTTATGGAGTTAGGCTGCTCCATCATCGAGAGAGTTAGGCTGCTCTCTCTATGAAGTTAGGTTGCTCTATATTCAATGGAGTTAGGCTGCTCCATCATCTATAGAGTTACGCTGCTCCATCTATGGAGATAGGCTGCACCATCAATGGAGTTAGGCTGCTCAATCACCTATAAAGTTAGGCTGCTCCATCTATGAAATTAGGCTGCTCTATATTCTATGGAGTTAGGCTGCTCCATCTATGGAGTTAGGCTGCACCATCATCTATAGAGTTAGGCTGCTCCATCATCTATAGAGTTAGGATGCTCCATCTATGAAGTTAGGCTGCTCCATCATCTATGGAGTTAGGCTGCTCCATCTATGGAGTTAGGCTGCACCATCATCTATGGAGTTAGGCTGCTCCATCATCGATAGAGTTAGGCTGCTCTCTCTATGAAGTTAGGCTGCTCCATCTATGAAGTTAGGCTGCTCCATCATCTATGGAAATAGGCTGCTTTATCTATGGAGTTAGGCTGCTCCATCAATGGCGCTAGGCTGCAGCATCATCTATGGATTTAGGCTGCTCCATCTATGGAGTTAGGCTGCTCCATCTATGAAGTTAGGCTACTCCATCATCGATGGAGTTAGGCTGTTCTATCATCGATGGAATTAGGCTGCTCCATATTCGATGCAGGTAGGGTGTTCCATCAATGAAGTTAGGCTGCTCAATCATCTATGGAGTTAGGCTGCTCCATCATCTATGGAGTTAGGCTGCTCCATCTATGAAGTTAGGCTGCTACATCTATGGAGTTAAGCTGCTCCATCATCTATGGAGTTAGGGTGCTCCATCTATGAAGTTAGGCTGCTCTATATTCTATGGAGTTAGGCTGCTTTATCATCTATAGAGTTAGGCTGCTCCATCTATGGAGTTAGGCTGCACCATCAATGGAGTTAGGCTGCTCAATCACCTATAAAGTTAGGCTGCTCCATCTATGGAGTTAGGCTGCACCATCAATGGAGTTAGGCTGCTCAATCACCTATAAAGTTAGGCTGCTCCATCTGTTAAATTAGGCTGCTCCATCATCTTTGGAGTTAGGTTGCTCCATCAATGGAGTTATGCTGCACCATCATCTATGGAGTTAGGCTGCTCCTTCATCTATAGAGTTAGGCTGCTCCATCTATGAAGTTAGGTTGCTCTATATTCAATGGAGTTAGGCTGCTCCATCATCTATAGAGTTAGGCTGCTCCATCTATGGAGTTAGGCTGCACCATCAATGAAGTTAGGCTGCTCAATCACCTATAAAGTTAGGCTGCTCCATCTATGAAGTTAGGCTGCTCTATATTCTATGGAGTTAGGCTGCTCCATCTATGGAGTTAGGCTGCACCATCATCTATGGAGTTAGGCTGCTCCATCATCTATAGAGTTAGGCTGCTCCATCTATGAAGTTACGCTGCTCCATCTATGAAGTTAGGCTGCTCCATCATCTATGGAGTTAGGCTGCTCCATCTAAGGAGTTAGGCTGCTCCATCTATGGAGTTAGGCTGCTCAATCTATGGAGTTATGGAGCTCCATCTAAAAGTTAGGCTGCTTCATCTATGAAGTTAGGCTGCTCCATCATCTATGGAGATAGGTGCTCCATCTATGGAGTTAGGCTGCACCATCATCTATGGAGTTAGGCTGCTCCATCATCCATTGAGTTAGGCTGCTCCATTTATTGTGTTAGGCTGCTCCATCATCTATGGAGTTAGGCTGCTCTATAATCTATGGAGTTAGGCTGCTCCATCTATGGAGTTAGGCTGCTCAATCATCTATGGAGTTAGGCTGCTGCATCATCTATGGAGTTAGGCTGCTCCATCGATGAAGTTAGGCTGCTCTATATTCTATGAAGTTAGGCTGCTCCATCACCTATAGAGTTAGGCTACTCCATCATCTATGGAGTTAGGCTGCTCCATCAATGAAGTTAGGCTGCTCAATCATCTATGGAGTTAGGCTGCTCCATCTATGGAGTTAGGCTGCTCCATCATCTATGGAGTTAGCCTGCTCCATCTATGGATTTAGGCTGCTCCATCATCTATGGAGTTAGGCTGCTCCACCATCTATGGAGTTAGGTTGTTCCTTCATCTATGGAGTTAGGCTGCTCCATCATCTATGGAGTTACACTGCTCCATCATCTATGGAGTTAGGTTGCTCCATCTATGAAGTTAGGCTGCTCCATCATCTATGGAGTTAGGCTGCTCCATCTATGTAGTTAGGCTTCTCCATCATCTATGGAGTTAGGCTGCTGCATCTATGAAGTTAGGCTGCTCCATCATCTATGGAGTTATGCTGCTCCATCATCTATGGAGTTATGCTGCTCCATCATCTATGCAGTTAGGCTGCTCCATCATCTATGGAGTTAGGCTGCTCCATTTATTGAGTAAGGCTCCTACATCATCTATGGAGTTAGGCTGCTCCATTATCGATAGAGTTAGGCTGCTCTATCTATGAAGTTAGGCTGCTCCGTCTATGAAGTTAGGCTGCTCCATCATCTATGGAGTTAGGCTGCTCCATCTATGGAGTTAGGCTGCTCCATCAATGGAGGTGGGCTGCACCATCATCTATGGTGTTATGCTGCTCCATCATCGATAGAGTTAGGGTGCTCTCTCTATGAAGTTAGGCTGCTCCATCTATGAAGTTAGGCTGCTCCATCATCTATAGAGTTAGGCTGCTCCATCATCTATGGAGTTAGGCTCCTCCATCAATGGAGTTAGGCTGCAACATCATCTATGGAGTTAGGCTGTTCCTTCATCTATAGAGTTAGGCTGCTCCATCTATGAAGTTAGGTTGCTCTATATTCAATGGAGTTAGGCTGCTCCATCATCTATAGAGTTAGGCTGCTCCATCTATGGAGTTAGGCTGCTCCATCTATGGAGTTAAGCTGCTCCATCATCTATGGAGTTAGGGTGCTCCATCATCTATAGAGTTAGGCTGCTCCATCTATGAAGTTAGGCTGCTCTATATTCTATGGAGTTAGGCTGCTTTATCATCTATAGAGTTAGGCTGCTCCATCATCTATGGAGTTAGGCTGCACCATCAATGGACTTAGGCTGCTCAATCACCTATAAAGTTAGGCTGCTCCATCTATGAAGTTAGGCTGCTCTGTATTCTATGGAATTAGGCTGCTCCATCTATGGAGTTAAGCTGCACCATCATCTATGTAGTTAGGCTGCTCAATCATCTACAGAGTTAGGCTGCTCCATCTATGAAGTTAGGCTGCTCCATCATCTATGGAGTTAGGCTGCTCCATCTATGGAGTTAGGCTGCTCCATCTATGAAGTTAGGCTGCTCTATATTCTATGGAGTTAGGCTGCTCCATCATCTATGAAGTTAGGCTGCTCCATCTATGAAGTTAGGCTGCTCCATCATCTATGGATTTAGGCTGCTCCATCTATGGAGTTAGGCTGCACCATCATCTATGGAGGTAGGCTGCTCCATCATCGATAGAGTTAGGCTGCTCTCTCTATGAAGTTAGGCTGCTCCATCTATGAAGTTAGGCTGCTCCATCATCTATGGAGTTAGGCTGCTCCATCTATGGAGTTAGGCTGCTCCATCTATGGAGTTAACCTGCTCCAACATCTATGGAGTTAGGGTGCTCCATCTATGAAGTTAGGCTGCTCTATATTCTATGGAGTTAGGCTGCTTTATCATCTATAGAGTTAGGCTGCTCCATCTATGGAGTTAGGCTGCTCTGTATCCTATGGAATTAGGCTGCTCCATCTATGGGTTAAGCTGCACCATCATCTATGTAGTTAGGCTGCTCAATCATCTACAGAGTTAGGCTGCTCCATCTATGAAGTTAGGCTGCTCCATCATCTATGGAGTTAGGCTGCTCCATCTATGGAGTTAGGCTGCTCCATCTATGAAGTTAGGCTGCTCTATATTCTATGGAGTTAGGCTGCTCCATCATCTATGAAGTTAGGCTGCTCCATCTATGAAGTTAGGCTGCTCCATCATCTATGGATTTAGGCTGCTCCATCTATGGAGTTAGGCTGCACCATCATCTATGGAGGTAGGCTGCTCCATCATCGATAGAGTTAGGCTGCTCTCTCTATGAAGTTAGGCTGCTCCATCTATGAAGTTAGGCTGCTCCATCATCTATGGAGTTAGGCTGCTCCATCTATGGAGTTAGGCTGCTCCATCAATGGAGTTAGGCTGCACCATCATCTATGGAGTTAGGCTGCTCCTTCATCTATAGAGATAGGCTGCTCCATCTATGAAGTTAGGTTGCTCTATATTCAATGGAGTTAGGCTGCTCCATGATCTATAGAGTTAGGCTGCTCCATCTATGGAGTTAGGCTGCTCCATCTATGGAGTTAACCTGCTCCAACATCTATGGAGTTAGGGTGCTCCATCTATGAAGTTAGGCTGCTCTATATTCTATGGAGTTAGGCTGCTTTATCATCTATAGAGTTAGGCTGCTCCATCTATGGAGTTAGGCTGCACCATCAATGGAGTTAGGCTGCTCAATCACCTATAAAGTTAGGCTGCTCCATCTATGAGTTAGGCTGCTCTATATTCTATGGAGTTAGGCTGCTCCATCTATGGAGTTAGGCTGCACCATCATCTATGGAGTTAGGCAGCTCCATCATCTATAGAGTTAGGCTGCTCCACCTATGAAGTTAGGCTGCGCCATCTATGAAGTTAGGCTGCTCCATAATCTATGGAGTTAGACTGCTCCATCTATGGAGATAAGCTGCTTCATCTAAGGAGTTAGGCTGCTCAATCACATATGGAGTTAGGCTGCTCCATCTATGAAGTTAGGTTGCTCTATATTCTATGGAGTTAGGCTGATCCATCATCTATGAAGTTAGGCTGCTCCATCTATGAAGTTAGGCTGCTCTATATTCTATGGAGTTAGGCTGCACCATCATCTATGGAGTTAGGCTGCTCCATAATCGATAGAGTTAGGCTGCTCTCTCTATGAAGTTAGGCTGCTCCATCTATGAAGTTAGGCTGCTCCATCATCTATGGAGTTAGGCTGCTCCATCTATGGTGTTAGGCTGCTCCATCAGTGGAGTTAGGCTGCACCATCATCTATGGAGTTAGACTGCTCCTTCATCGATAGAGTTAGGCTGCTCCATCTATGAAGTTAGGTTGCTCTATATTCAATGGAGTTAGACTTCTCCATCATCTATAGAGTTAGGCTGCTCCATCTATGGAGTTAAGCTGCTTCATCATCTATGGAGTTAGGGTGCTCCATCTATGAAGTTAGGCTGCTCCATCATCTATGTAGTTAGGCTGCTCCATCATCTATAGAGTTAGGCTGCTCCATCTATGGAGTTAGGCTGCACCATCAATGAAGTTAGGCTGCTCAATCACCTATAAAGTTAGGCTGCTCCATCTATGAAGTTAGGCTGCTCTATATTCTATGGAGTTAGGCTGCTCCATCTATGGAGTTAGGCTGCTCCATCATCTATGGAGTTAGGCTGCTCCATCATCTATAGAGTTAAGCTGCTCCATCTATGAAGTTAGGCTGCTCCATCATCTATGGAGTTAGGCTGCTCCATCTATGGAGTTAGGCTGCTCTATATTCTATGGAGTTAGGCTGCTCCATCATCTATGAAGTTAGGCTGCTCCATCTATGAAGTTAGGCTGCTCCATCTATAAAGTTAGGCTGCACCATCATCTATGGAGTTAGGCTGCTCCATCATCGATAGAGTTAGGCTGCTCTCTCCATGAAGTTAGGCTGCTCCATCTATGAAGTTAGGCTGCTCCATCATCTATGGAGTTAGGCTGCTCCATCTATGGAGTTAGGCTGCTCCATCAATGGAGTTAGGCTGCATCATCATCTATGGATTTAGGCTGCTTCTTCATCTATAGAGTTAGGCTGCTCCATCTATGAAGTTAGGTTGCTCTATATTCAATGGAGTTAGGCTGCTCCATCATCTATAGAGTTAGGCTGCTCCATCTATGGAGTTAGGCTGCTCCATCTATGGAGTTAAGCTGCTTCATCATCTATGGAGTTAGGTTGCTCCATCTATGGAGTTAGGCTGCTCTATATTCTATGGAGTTAGGCAGCTTTATCATCTATAGAGTTAGGCTGCTCCATCTATGGAGTTAGGCTGCACCATCAATGAAGTAAGGCTGCTCAATCGCCTATAAAGTTAGGCTGCTCCATCTATGAAGTTAGGCTGCTCTATATTCTATGGAGTTAGGCTGCTCCATCAACTATGGAGTTAGGCTGCTCAATCATCTATGGAGTTAGGCTGCTCCATCAATGAAGTTAGGCTGCTCAATCACCTATAAAGTTAGGCTGCTCCATCTATGAAGTTAGGCTGCTCTATATTCTATGGAGTTAGGCTGCTCCATCTATGAAGTTAGGCTGCACCATCATCTATGGAGTTAGGCTGCTCCATCATCTATAGAGTTAGGCTGCTCCATCTATGAAGTTAGGCTGCTCCATCTAGGAATTTAGGCTGCTCGATCATCTATGGAGTTAGGCTGCTCCATCTATGGAGTTAGGCTGCTCAATCACCTATGGAGTTAGGCTGCTCCATCTATGGAGTTAGGCTGCTCCATCATCTATAGAGTTGGGCTGCTCCATCTATGGGGTTATACTGCTCCATCTATAAAGTTAGGCTGCACCATCATCTATGGAGTTAGGCTGCACCATCTATGGAGTTAGGCTGCTCCATCTATGGAGTTAGGCTGCTCCATCATCTATGGAGTTAGGGTGCTCCATAGATGAAGTTAGGCTGCTCTATATTCTATGGAGTTAGGCTGCTCCATCATCAATGGAGTTAGGCTGTTCCATCTATGAAGTTAGACTGCTCTATATTCTATGGAGTTAGGCTGCTCCATCTATGGAGTTAGGCTGCTCCATCTATGGAGTTAAGCTGCTCCATCATCTATGGAGTTAGGGTGCTCCATCTATGAAGTTAGGCTGCTCTATATTCTACGGAGTTAGGTTGCTTTATCATCTATAGAGTTAGGCTGCTCCATCTATGTAGTTAGGTTGCTCTATATTCAATGGAGTTAGGCTGCTCCATCATCTATAGAGTTAGGCTGCTCCATCTATGGAGGTAGGCTGCTCCATCTATGGAGTTAAGCTTCTCCATCATCTATGGAGTTAGGGTGCTCCATCTATGATGTTAGGCTGCTCTATATTCTACGGAGTTAGGTTGCTTTATCATCTATAGAGTTAGGCTGCTCCATCTATGAAGTTAGGCTGCTCCATTTATGAAGTTAGGCTGCTCCATCA
The DNA here is from genome assembly GCF_011762505.2 of Arvicanthis niloticus. NCBI lineage: Eukaryota > Metazoa > Chordata > Mammalia > Rodentia > Muridae > Arvicanthis > Arvicanthis niloticus. The sequence continues at coordinate 2,281,201 of NC_047664.1, forward strand.
TCTATTGAGTTAGGCTGCTCCATCTATGGAGTTAGGCTGCTCCATCTATGAAGTTAGGCTGCCCCACCATCTATGGAGTTAGGCTGCTCCATCATCTATAGAGTTAGGCTGCTCCATCTATGAAGTTAGGCTGCTCCATCATCTATGGAGTTAGGCTGCTCCATATATGGAGTTAGGCTGCTCCATCAATGGAGTTAGGCTGCACCATCATCTATGGAGTTAGGCTGCTCCTTCATCTATAGAGTTAGGCTGCTCCATCTATGAAGTTAGGTTGCTGTATATTCAATGGAGTTAGGCTGCTCCATCATCTATAGAGTTAGGCTGCTCCATCTGATGCATACTGGGTATAGCCTATAGTTAATCAAAAACCTATGATGACAATCTGGCTAGATGGAAAGGCATTCCAAGGCTTGGTTGACACAGGAGCTGATGTGACTATCTTAAAACAAAGTGATTGGCCTGCTACCTGGCCTCTGACCCCAACCTTAACCAATTTAAGGGGTATTGGCCAAAGTCAAAACCCACTACAAAGCTCTAAGGTGCTGACGTGGAAAGATAAAGAAGGAAATACAGGAAATATACAACCCTATGTCATCTCAGGCCTTACCATTAATCTCTGGGGCAGAGATCTGTTATCCCAGTTGGGATTGATTATGTGCAGCCCTAATGAAGTAATCACAGCTCAAATGATAAACTCTGGATTTTCCCTAGGGAAAGGATTAGGAAAAAGTGAAGATGGGATCACTCATCCTATTGAGGTTTATGGTAACACTAGAAGAAAAGGCTTGGGGTATTTTTGATGGGGGCTACTGATTCAGCTGCACCCCTAGGACGTTGTGCGGATCCCATCACCTGGAAAGGGGACTTGCCCGTCTGGGTGGATCAGTGGTCCCTAACCACCGAAAAATTACAAGCTGCCCAGTTGCTAGTGCAGGAGCAATTACAGGCAGGGCATTTAGAAGAGAGTAACTCTCCATGGAACACCCCAATATTTGTCATTAGGAAAAAGTCAGGAAAGTGGAGATTGTTGCAAGACTTGAGGGCTGTTAATGCAACCATGATTAAAATGGGAGACTTACAACCTGGGCTGCCCACACCGGTGGCCATACCTTTAGGTTATTATAAAATAGTTATAGATTTAAAAGACTGTTTTGTTTTTTTTTTTGACTATCCCCTTACATCCTAATGATAGAAAACGTTTTGCTTTCAGTATTCCCTCTATAAACTTTAGAGAACCTATGAAAAGATATCAATGGAAGGTATTGCCTCAGGGTATGGCTAACAGTCCTACCTTCTGCCAAAAGTTTGTGGCTTCTGCCATAGAGGGTGTTAGAACTATGTGGAAGCAAATTTACATGATTCATTTCATGGGTGATATTTTGATAGCTGGAAAAGATGGAAAACAGGTACTCCAGTGCTTTGATGATCTTAGAACAGCTTTACAGACTGCAGGGTTACAAATAGCACCAGAAAAGGTGCAATTACAAGATCCATATACTTATTTAGGATTTCAGATTAATGGTCCAAGTATTATTAATAGTAAAGCCACACTGAGGACTGATTCCCTTAAGACACTTAATGATTTTCCAAAACTACTGGGAGACATTAATTGGCTAAGACCATATTTGAAACTTACAACAGGAGAATTGAAGCCTCTGTTTGATATTCTCAAGGGAGATCCTGACCCTAAATCTGGCAGGGCTCTAACAGAGGAGGGTAGAAAAGCCTTACAGAAGGTAGAGAATGCTATTTCATCCCAATTTGTAACTCATATTAATTATTCTAAGCCTTTATATTTTCTTATTTTTAACACTAAACTGACTCCTACTGCAGTTTTTTTGGCAAACTGCACCCATATTATGGGTTCATCTTCCCTCATCCCCCAAGAAGGTTCTTAATCCATACTATGCAGCTGTAGCAGATATGATTATGTTAGGCAGAGATAACAGTCAAAAATATTTTGGAAAAGATCCTGGTGTCACAGTACAACCTTATACAAGGCATCAGGTTGATTGGCTTATGCAGAATTCTGAAGTCTGGCCTATTGCATGTGCCTCATTTGCTGGTCAGATAGGTAATCATTATCCACCAGATAAATTGGTTCAGTTTTGTAATCATCATGAATTTGTTTTTTCCATCTCGTACTGCACATGAACCTATCAAGGAAGCATTGCTAGTTTTCACTGATGGTTCCTCATCAGGAACAGCTGCTTATGCCTTTAAGGATCAAGTAATCTCTTTTGCTACATCATCTGTGTCAGCTCAATTGGTTGAATTACATGCTGTTATCGCGGTGTTTCAAGCATTTCCAAATCAAACTATTAATATTTATACAGATAGCTCATATATAGCTCAGTCTATCCCTCTGCTAGAAACTGCTGCACAAATAAAGCATTCCTCAGAAGCAGCTGATTTGTTTTTTACAGTGCCAACAATTAATTTTGAAGAGAAAGTGTAAATTCTTTATAGGACACCTGAGAGCCCACACTGGGCTACCAGGTCCTCTCTCTGAAGGAAATATCAAGGCAGACCTAGCTACTCGGATAGCTGCAGTGACTTTATCAGATCAAAAATCTAATTTGGATCAGGCCATAAAGGCTCATGAGTTACATCACCTTAATTCTAAAACCTTAAGAGTTATGTTTAAAATTACCAGAGAACAAGCTAGACAAATTGTCAAACAATGTCAATCATGTGTTAAACTTTTACCAGTTCCTCATTTGGGTGTAAATCCAAAGGGACTGATACCAAACAGTATCTGGCAAATGGATGTTACTCATTATACTGAATTTGGAAAACAGAAATATATACATGTATGTGTAGACACATACAGTGGTTTCATTTATGCAACATTACAAACTGGAGAAGCAAGCAAGCATGTGATCGCTCATATGCTTGCTACAATCGCTGTATTGGGTGTGCCTAAACAGATAAAAACTGACAATGGCCCAGGTTATACAAGCTCCAGTTTCCACCAATTTTGTGAGAAATTGGGAATACTACATAAAACAGGTATTCCATATAATCCACAGGGCCAAGGTATGGTAGAAAGGGCACATCAAACCATTAAATGTCAATTTGAAAAAAATTAAAAAAGGGGAATGGTATCCTACCAAGGGATCCCCAGAAATATCCTTCATCATGCACTTTTTATTTTAAATTTTTTAACTTTGGATTCTGAAGGAAAATCTGCTGCAGATAGATTCTGGCATCCTGATACCAAAAAGAATTTTGCAACAGTCCTCTGGAAAGACCCATTAACTGGAACCTGGAATGGGCCAGATCCAGTGCTTATCTGGGGAAGAGGTTCTGTTTGCATATATTCCCAAACTGCAGATGCTGCACGTTGGCTGCCAGAGAGACTGATTAAACAAATAGACAACAATAACAAATCCAGGGAGGAGAAACCCCCCGAGAAGCGTATTTTTTCTTTACAGGAAATATGAAGGAAACATGAAGATGCTTCACAATTGCCTTCAAACTGGAACAGTTACTCAACGAGTAAACCTGACTTGGGAAGTTCTCAGTGCTGAAGGAGACATCACCACCCGCATCTTCAGGGTGGCTCTATTGGACTCTTGATTCCCTGACTTATGATTTAGTGGGGTATATTGTTTAAACCCACTACCACAGTTATTATAGTTGTTTTTGGGGTTTGAGATTGATTGAGCGGGGACAGGGATTTCCTTACTTGTTTTGTTAAGATCAAAGCTATGATCAATTCTGTATTTTTGTGAGATACCCTTAAAAAGAGTGTTGCTTGCACTGGTAGACAGATAGAAACCCTTAAAGAGGAAGCACAAAAATCCCTTAAGGAATTGCAAGAAAATGCAACCAAACGGGAAAAGGAATGAAACAGAACCATGCAGGATCTAAAAATGGAAGTAGAAACAATAAAGAAATCACAAAGGGACAATACCCTGGAGATAGAAAACCTAAAAAGATCAGGAGTCATACACACAAGTATCACCAACAGAATACAAGAGATGGAAGAGAGAATCTCATGTGCACAAGATACCATGGAAAACATTGACACAACTGTCAAAGAAAATGCAAAATACAAAAATCTACTAACCCAAAATATACAAGAAATCCAAGACACAATGAGAAGGCCAAACCTAAGGATAATAGGTATTGATGAGGGGGAAGATTCCCAACTAAAAGGACCAGTCAATATCCTCAACAAAATTATAGAGGAAAACTTCCCTAACCTAAAGATGGAGTTAGGCTGCTCCATCATCTATAGAGTTAGGCTGCTCCATCATCTATGGAGTTAGGCTGCTTCATCATCTATGGAGTTAGGCTGCTCCATCATCTATGGAGTTAGGCTGCTCCATCATCTATGGAGTTAGGCTGCTCCATCATCTATGGAGTTAGGCTGCTCCAAAATCTATAGAGTAAGGCTGCTCTCTCATCTATGGAGTTAGGCTGCTCCATCATCTATGGAGTTAGGCTGCTTCATCATCTATGGAGTTAGGCTGCTCCATCATCTATGGAGTTAGGGTGCTCCATCATCTATGGAGTTAGGCTGCTCCTTCATCTATGGAATTAGGCTGCTCCAAAATCTATAGAGTAAGGCTGCTCTCTCATCTATGAAGTTAGGCTGCTCCATCATCTATGGAGTTAGGCTGCTCCATCTATGGAGTTAGGCTGCTCCATCAATGGAGTTAGGCTGCACCATCATCTATGGAGTTAAGCTGCTCCTTCATCTATAGAGTTAGGCTGCTCCATCTATGAAGTTAGGTTGCTCTATATTCAATGGAGTTAGGCTGCTCCATCATCTATAGAGTTAGGCTGCTCCATCATCTATGGAGTTAGGCTGCTCCATCTATGAAGTTAGGCTGCTCCATCATCTATGGAGTTAGGCTGCTCCATCTATGGAGTTAGGCTGCTCCATCTATGGAGTTAGGCTGCACCAGCATCTATAGAGTTAGGCTGCTCCATCATCGATAGAGTTAGGCTGCTCCATCATCTATGGAGTTAGGCTGCTCCATCTATGAAGTTAGGCTGCTCCATCATCTATGGAGTTAGGCTGCTCCATCTATGGATTTAGGCTGCTCCATCAATGGAGTTAGGCTGCTCCATCATCTATGGAGTTAGGCTGCTCCATCATCTATGGAGTTAGGCTGCTCCATCATCTATGGAGTTAGGCTGCTCCATCATCTATGGAGTTAGGCTGCTCAATCACCTATAAAGTTAGGCTGCTCCATCTATGAAGTTAGGCTGCTCTATATTCTATAAAGTTAGGCTGCTCCATCTATGGAGTTAGGCTGCAACATCATCTATGGAATTAGGCTGCTCCATCATCTATAAAGTTAGGCTGCTCCATCTATGAAGTTAGGCTGCTCCATCATCTATGGAGTTAGGCTGCACCATCTATGAAGTTAGGCTGCTCCATCATCTATGGAGTTAGGCTGCTCCATCTATGAAGTTAGGCTGCTCCATCATCTATGGAGTTAGGCTGCTCCATTTTTGAAGTTAGGCTGCTCCATCATCTATGGAGTTAGGCTGCTCCACCATCGATAGAGTTAGGCTGCTCTCTCTATGAAGTTAGGCTGCTCCATCTATGAAGTTAGGCTGCTCCATCATCTATGGAGTTAGGCTGCTCCATCTATGGAGTTAGGCTGCTCAATCAATGGAGTTAGGCTGCACCATCATCTATGGAGTTAGGCTGCTCCATCTATGAAGTTAGGTTGCTCTATATTCAATGGAGTTAGGCTGCTCCATCATCTATAGAGTTAGGCTGCTCCATCTATGGAGTTAGGCTGCTCCATCTATGAAGTTAAGCTGCTCCATCATCTATGGAGTTAGGGTGCTCCATCTATGAAGTTAGGCTGCTCTATATTCTATGGAGTTAGGCTGGTTTAACATCTATAGAGTTAGGTTGCTCCATCTATGGAGTTAGGCTGCACCATCAATTAAGTTAGGCTGCTCAATCACCTATAAAGTTAGGCTGCTCCATCTATGAAGTTAGGCTGCTCTATATTCTATGGAGTTAGGCTGCTCCATCTATGGAGTTAGGCTGCACCATCATCTATGGAGTTAGGCTGCTCCATCATCCATAGGGTTAGGTTGCTCTATCTATGAAGTTAGGCTGCTCCATCTATGAAGTTAGCCTGCTCCATCATCTATGGAGTTAGGCTGCTCCATCTATGGAGTTAGGCTGCACCATCATCTATGGAGTTAGGCTGCTCCATCATCTATAGAGTTAGGCTGCTCCATCTATGAAGTTAGGCTGCTCCATCATCTATGGAGTTAGGCTGCTCCATCTATGGAGTTAGGCTGCTCCATCAATGGAGTTAGGCTGCACCACCATCTATGGAGTTAGGCTTCTCCATCATCTATAGAGTTAGGCTACTCCATCTATGGAGTTCGGCTGCTCCATCAATAAAGTTAGGCTGCACCATCATCTATGGAGTTAGGTTGCTCCTTCATCTATAGAGTTAGGCTGCTCCATCTATGAAGTTAGGTTGCTCTATATTCAATGGAGTTAGGCTGCTCCATCATCTATAGAGTTAGGCTGCTCCATCTATGGAGTTAAGCTGCTCCATCATCTATGGAGTTAGGGTGCTCCATCTATGAAGTTAGGCTGCTCAATCATCCATAGATTAGGTTGCTCTATCTATGAAGTTAGGCTGCACCATCTATAGAGTTAGGCTGCTCCATCTATGAAGTTAGGCTGCTCCATCTATGAAGTTAGGATGCTCCATCATCTATGGAGTTAGGCTGCTCCATCTATGGAGTTAGGCTGCTCCATCTATGAAGTTAGGCTGCACCACCATCTATGGAGTTAGGCTGCTCCATCATCTATAGAGTTAGGCTGCTCCATCTATGAAGTTAGGCTGCTCCATCTATGAAGTTAGGCTGCTCCATCATCTATGGAGTTAGGCTGCTCATCTATGGAGTTAGGCTGCTCCATCTATGGAGTTAGGCTGCACCATCATCAATGGAGTTAGGCTGCTCCTTCATCTATAGAGTTAGGCTTCTCCATCTATGAAGTTAGGTTGCTCTATATTCAATGGAGTTAGGCTGCTCCATCATCTATAGAGTTAGGCTGCTCCATCTATGGAGTTAGGCTGCTCCATCATCTATAAAGTTAGGCTGCTCCTTCATCTATAGAGTTAGGCTGCTCCATGTATGAAGTTAGGTTGCTCTATATTCAATGGAGTTAGGCTGCTCCATCATCTATAGAGTTAGGCTGCTCCATCTATGGAGTTAGGCTGCTCCATCTATGAAGTTAAGCTGCTCCATCATCTATGAAGTTAGGGTGCTCCATCTATGAAGTTAGGCTGCTCTATATTCTATGGAGTTAGGCTGCTCCATCTATGAAGTTAGGCTGCTCCATCATCTATGGAGTTAGGCTGCTCCATCTATGAAGTTAGGCTGCTCCATCATCTATGGAGTTAGGCTGCACCATCATCTATGGAGTTAGGCTGCTCCATCATCGATAGAGTTAGGCTGCTCTCTCTATGAAGTTAGGCTGCTCCATCTATGAAGTTAGGCTGCTCCATCATCTATGGAGTTAGGCTGCTCCATCAATGGAGTTAGGCTGCACCACCATCTATGGAGCTAGGCTTCTCCATCATCTATAGAGTTAGGCTGCTCCATCTATGGAGTTAGGCTGCTCCATCAATAAAGTTAGGCTGCACCATCATCTATAGAGTTAGGCTGCTCCTTCATCTATAGAGTTCGGCTGCTCCATCTATGAAGTTAGGTTGCTCTATATTCAATGGAGTTAGGCTGCTCCATTATCTATAGAGTTAGGCTGCTCCATCTATGGACTTAGGCTGCTCCATCTATGGAGTTAAGCTGCTCCATCATCTATGGAGTTAGGGTGCTCCATCTATGAAGTTAGGCTGCTCTATATTCTACGGAGTTAGGTTGCTTTATCATCTATAGACTTAGGCTGCTCCATCTATGGAGTTAGGCTGCTCAATCTATGGAGTTATGGTGCTCCATCTAAAAGTTAGGCTGCTTCATCTATGAAGTTAGGCTGCTCCATCATCTATGGAGTTAGGCTGCTCCATCTTCGGAGTGAGGCTGCACCATCATCTATGGAGTTAGGCTGCTCTATTATCCATTGAGTTAGGCTGCTCCATCTATGAAGTTAGGCTGCTCCATCATCTATGGAGTTAGGCTGCTCCATCTATGGAGTTACGCTGCTCCATCTATGGAGTTAGGCTGCACCATCATCTATGGAGTTAGGCTGCTCCATCATCTATGGAGTTAGGCTGCTCCATCATCTATAGAGTTAGGCTGCTCCATCTATGAAGTTAGGTTGCTCTATATTCAATGGAGTTAGGCTGCTCCATCATCTATAGAGTTAGGCTGCTCCATCATCTATGGAGTTAGGCTGCTCCATCTATGAAGTTAGGCTGCTCCATCATCTATGGAGTTAGGCTGCTCCATCTATGGAGTTAGGCTGCACCATCATCTATGGAGTTAGGCTGCTCCATCATCGATAGAGTTAGGCTGCTCCATCATCTATGGAGTTAGGCTGCTGCATCTATGGAGTTAGGCTGCTCCATCATCTATGGAGTTAGGCTGCTCCATCTATGGATTTAGGCTGCTCCATCAATGGAGTTAGGCTGCTCCATCATCTATGGAGTTAGGCTGCACCATCAATTAAGTTAGGCTGCTCAATCACCTATAAAGTTAGGCTGCTCCATCTATGAAGTTAGGCTGCTCTATATTCTATGGAGTTAGGCTGCTCCATCTATGGAGTTAGGCTGCACCATCATCTATGGAGTTAGGCTGCTCCATCATCCATAGGGTTAGGTTGCTCTATCTATGAAGTTAGGCTGCTCCATCTATGAAGTTAGCCTGCTCCATCATCTATGGATTTAGGCTGCTCCATCAATGGAGTTAGGCTGCTCCATCATCTATGGAGTTAGGCTGCACCATCAATTAAGTTAGGCTGCTCAATCACCTATAAAGTTAGGCTACTCCATCTATGAAGTTAGGCTGCTCTATATTCTATGGAGTTAGGCTGCTCCACCTATGGAGTTAGGCTGCACCATCATCTATGGAGTTAGGCTGCTCCATCATCCATAGGGTTAGGTTGCTCTATCTATGAAGTTAGGCTGCTCCATCTATGAAGTTAGCCTGCACCATCATCTATGGAGTTAGGCTGCTCCATCTATGGAGTTAGGCTGCTCCATCTATGAAGTTAGGCTGCACCACCATCTATGGAGTTAGGCTGCTCCATCATCTATAGAGTTAGGCTGCTCCATCTATGAAGTTAGGCTGCTCAATCATCCATAGATTAGGTTGCTCTATCTATGAAGTTAGGCTTCACCATCTATAGAGTTAGGCTGCTCCATCTATGAAGTTAGGCTGCTCAATCATCTATGGAGTTAGGCTGCTCCATCTATGGAGTTAGGCTGCTCCATCTATGAAGTTAGGCTGCACCACCATCTATGGAGTTAGGCTGCTCCATCATCTATAGAGTTAGGCTGCTCCATCTATGAAGTTAGGCTGCTCCATCTATGAAGTTAGGCTGCTCCATCATCTATGGAGTTAGGCTGCTCATCTATGGAGTTAGGCTGCTCTATATTCTATGGAGTTAGGCTGCACCATCATCTATGGAGTTAGGCTGCTCCTTCATCTATAGAGTTAGGCTTCTCCATCTATGAAGTTAGGTTGCTCTATATTCAATGGAGTTAGGCTGCTCCATCATCTATAGAGTTAGGCTGCTCCATCTATGGAGTTAGGAGGCTCCATCATCTATAAAGTTAGGCTGCTCCTTCATCTATAGAGTTAGGCTGCTCCATGTATGAAGTTAGGTTGCTCTATATTCAATGGAGTTAGGCTGCTCCATCATCTATAGAGTTAGGCTGCTCCATCTATGGAGTTAGGCTGCTCCATCTATGAAGTTAGGCTGCTCCATCATCTATGGAGTTAGGCTGCTCCATCTATGAAGTTAGGCTGCTCCATCATCTATGGAGTTAGGCTGCACCATCATCTATGGAGTTAGGCTGCTCAATCACCTATGGAGTTAGGCTGCTCCATCTATGAAGTTAGGCTGCTCTATATTCTATGGAGTTAGGCTGCACCATCATCCATGGAGTTAGGCTGCTCAATCACCTATGGAGTTAGGCTGCTCCATCTATGAAGTTAGGCTGCTCTATATTCTATGAAGTTAGGCTGCTCCATCATACATAGAGTTAGGCTGCTCCATCTATGAAGTTAGGCTGCTCCATCATCTATGGAGTTAGGCTGCTCCATCATCTATGGAGTTAGGCTGCTCCATCATCTATGGAGTTAAACTGCTCCATCTATGGAGTTAGGCTGCACCACCATCTATGGAGTTAGGCTGCTCCATCATCTATAGAGTTAGGCTGCTCCATCTATGGAGTTAGGCTGCTCCATCAATGGAGTTAGGCTGCACCATCATCTATGGAGTTAGGCTGCTCCTTCATCTATAGAGTTAGGCTGCTCCATCTATGAAGTTAGGTTGCTCTATATTCAGTGGAGTTAGGCTGCTCCATCATCTATAGAGTTAGGCTGCTCCAACTATGGCGTTAGGCTGCTCCATCTATGGAGTTAAGCTGCTCCATCATCTATGGAGTTAGGGTGCTCCATCTATGAAGTTAGGCTGCTCTACATTCTACGGAGTTAGGTTGCTTTATCATCTATAGAGTTAGGCTGCTCCATCTATGGAGTTAGGCTGCTCCATCTATGAAGTTAAGCTGCTCCATCATCTATGGAGTTAGGGTGCTCCATCTATGAAGTTAGGCTGCTCTATATTCTAAGGAGTTAGGCTGGTTTAACATCTATAGAGTTAGGTTGCTCCATCTATGGAGTTAGGCTGCACCATCAATTAAGTTAGGCTGCTCAATCACCTATAAAGTTAGGCTGCTCCATCTATGGAGTTAGGCTGCACCATCATCTACAGAGTTAGGCTGCTCCATCATCCATAGGGTTAGGTTGCTCTATCTATGAAGTTAGGCTGCTCCATCTATGAAGTTAGCCTGCTCCATCATCTATGGAGTTAGGCTGCTCCATCTATGAAGTTAGGCTGCACCATCATCTATGGAGTTAGGCTGCTCCATCATCTATAGAGTTAGGCTGCTCCATCTATGAAGTTAGGCTGCTCCATCATCTATGGAGTTAGGCTGCTCCATCTATGGAGTTAGGCTGCTCCATCAATGGAGTTAGGCTGCACCACCATCTATGGAGTTAGGCTTCTCCATCATCTATAGAGTTAGGCTGCTCCATCTATGGAGTTAGGCTGCTCCATCAATAAAGTTAGGCAGCACCATCATCTATGGAGTTAGGCTGCTCCTTCATCTATAGAGTTAGGCTGCTCCATTTATGAAGTTAGGTTGTTCTATATTCAATGGAGTTAGGCTGCTCCATCATCTATAGAGTTAGGCTGCTCCATCTATGGACTTAGGCTGCTCCATCTATGGAGTTAAACTGCTCCATCATCTATGGAGTTAGGGTGCTCCATCTATGAAGTTAGGCTGCTCTATATTCTACGGAGTTAGGTTGCTTTATCATCTATAGAGTTAGGCTGCTCCATCCTTGAAGTTAGGCTGCTCAATCATCCATAAATTAGGTTGCTCTATCTATGAAGTTAGGCTGCACCATCTATAGAGTTAGGCTGCTCCATCTATGAAGTTAGGCTGCTCCATCTATGAAGTTAGGCTGCTCCATCATCTATGGAGTTAGGCTGCTCCATCTATGGAGTTAGGCTGCTCCATCTTTGAAGTTAGGCTGCACCACCATCTATGGAGTTAGGCTGCTCCATCATCTATAGAGTTAGGCTGCTCCATCTATGAAGTTAGGCTGCTCCATCTATGAAGTTAGGCTGCTCCATCATCTATGGAGTTAGGCTGCTCATCTATGGAGTTAGGCTGCTCTATATTCTATGGAGTTAGGCTGCACCATCATCTATGGAGTTAGGCTGCTCCTTCATCTATAGAGTTAGGCTTCTCCATCTATGAAGTTAGGTTGCTCTATATTCAATGGAGTTAGGCTGCTCCATCATCTATAGAGTTAGGCTGCTCCATCTATGGAGTTAGGAGGCTCCATCATCTATAAAGTTAGGCTGCTCCTTCATCTATAGAGTTAGGCTGCTCCATCTATGAAGTTAGGCTGCTCCATCATCTATGGAGTTAGGCTGCTCCATCTATGAAGTTAGGCTGCTCCATCATCTATGGAGTTAGGCTGCACCATCATCTATGGAGTTAGGCTGCTCAATCACCTATGGAGTTAGGCTGCTCCATCTATGAAGTTAGGCTGCTCTATATTCTATGGAGTTAGGCTGCACCATCATCCATGGAGTTAGGCTGCTCAATCACCTATGGAGTTAGGCTGCTCCATCTATGAAATTAGGCTGCTCTATATTCTATGAAGTTAGGCTGCTCCATCATACATAGAGTTAGGCTGCTCCATCTATGAAGTTAGGCTGCTCCATCATCTATGGAGTTAGGCTGCTCCATCATCTATGGAGTTAGGCTGCTCCATCATCTATGGAGTTAAACTGCTCCATCTATGGAGTTAGGCTGCACCACCATCTATGGAGTTAGGCTGCTCCATCATCTATAGAGTTAGGCTGCTCCATCTATGGAGTTAGGCTGCTCCATCAATGGAGTTAGGCTGCACCATCATCTATGGAGTTAGGCTGCTCCTTCATCTATAGAGTTAGGCTGCTCCATCTATGAAGTTAGGTTGCTCTATATTCAATGGAGTTAGGCTGCTCCATCATCTATAGAGTTAGGCTGCTCCAACTATGGGGTTAGGCTGCTCCATCTATGGAGTTAAGCTGCTCCATCATCTATGGAGTTAGGGTGCTCCATCTATGAAGTTAGGCTGCTCTACATTCTACGGAGTTAGGTTGCTTTATCATCTATAGAGTTAGGCTGCTCCATCTATGAAGTTAGGCTGCTCAATCATCCATAGAGTTAGGTTGCACCATCTATGAAGTTAGGCTGCTCCATCATCTATAAAGTTAGGCTGCTCCATCTATGGAGTTAGGCTGCTCCATCTATGGAGTTAGGCTGCGCCATCATCTATGGAGTTAGGCTGCTCCATCATCGACAGAGTTAGGCTGCTCCATCATCTATGGAGTTAGGCTGCTCCATCTATGAAGTTAGGCTGCTCCATCATCTATGGAGTTAGGCTGCTCCATCTATGGATTTAGGCGGCTCCATCATCGACAGAGTTAGGCTGCTCCATCATCTATGGAGTTAGGCTGCTCCATCATCTATGGAGTTAGGCTGCTCCATCATCTATGGATATAGGCTGCTCCATCACCTATAAAGTTAGGCTGCTCCATCTATGAAGTTAGGCTGCTCTATATTTTATAAAGTTAGGCTGCTCCATCTATGGAGTTAGGCTGCAACATCATCTATGGAATTAAGCTGCTCCATCATCTATGGAGTTGGGCTGCTCCATCTATGAAGTTAGGCTGCTCCATCATCTATGGAGTTAGGCTGCTCCATCTATGAAGTTAGGCTGCTCCATCATCTATGGAGTTAGGCTGCTCCATCTATGAAGTTAGGCTGCTCCATCATCTATGGAGTTAGGCTGCTCCATCTATGAAGTTAGGCTGCTCCATCATCTATGGAGTTAGGCTGCACCATCATCTATGGAGTTAGGCTGCTCCACCATTGATAGAGTTGGGCTGCTCTCTCTATGAAGTTAGGCTGCTCCATCTATGAAGTTAGGCTGCTCCATCATCTATGGAGTTAGGCTGCTCCATCTATGGAGTTAGGCTGCTCCATCAATGGAGTTAGGCTGCACCATCATCTATGGAGTTAGGCTGCTCCTTCATCTATAGAGTTAGGCTGCTCCATCTATGAAGTTAGGTTGCTCCATATTCAATGGAGTTAGGCTGCTCCATCATCTATAGAGTTAGGCTGCTCCATCTATGGAATTAGGCTGCTCCATCTATGAAGTTAAGCTGCTCCATCATCTATGGAGTTAGGGTGTTCCATCTATGAAGTTAGGCTGCTCTATATTCTATGGAGTTAGGCTGGTTTAACATCTATAGAGTTAGGTTGCTCCATCTATGGAGTTAGGCTGCACCATCAATTAAGTTAGGCTGCTTGATCACCTATAAAGTTAGGCTGCTCCATCTATGAAGTTAGGCTGCTCTATATTCTATGGAGTTAGGCTGCTCCATCATCCATAGAGTTAGGTTGCTCTATCTATGAAGTTAGGCTGCTCCATCTATGAAGTTAGGCTGCTCCATCATCTATGGAGTTAGGCTGCTCCATCTATGGAGTTAGGCTGCTCCATCAATGGAGTTAGGCTGCACCACCATCTATGGAGTTAGGCTGCTCCATCATCTATAGAGTTAGGCTGCTCCATCTATGGAGTTAGGCTGCTCCATCAATGGAGTTAGGCTGCACCATCATCTATGGAGTTAGGCTGCTCTTTCATCTATACAGTTAGGCTGCTCCATCTATGAAGTTAGGTTGCTCTATATTCAATGGCGTTAGGCTGCTCCATCATCTACAGAGTTAGGCTGCTCCATCTATGGAGTTAGGCTGCTCCATCTATGGAGTTAAGCTGCTCCATCATCTATGGAGTTAGGGTGCTCCATCTATGAAGTTAGGCTGCTCTATATTCTACGGAGTTAGGTTGCTTTATCATCTATAGAGTTAGGCTGCTCCATCTATGAAGTTAGGCTGCTCAATCATCCATAGATTAGGTTGTTCTATCTATGAAGTTAGGCTGCACCATCTATAGAGTTAGGCTGCTCCATCTATGAAGTTAGGCTGCTCAATCATCTATGGAGTTAGGCTGCTCCATCTATGGAGTTAGGCTGCTCCATCTATGAAGTTAGGCTGCACCACCATCTATGGAGTTAGGCTGCTCCATCATCTATAGAGTTAGGCTGCTCCATCTATGAAGTTAGGCTGCTCCATCTATGAAGTTAGGCTGCTCCATCATCTATGGAGTTAGGCTGCTAATCTATGGAGTTAGGCTGCTCTATATTCTATGGAGTTAGGCTGCACCATCATCTATGGAGTTAGGCTGCTCCTTCATCTATAGAGTTAGGCTTCTCCATCTATGAAGTTAGGTTGCTCTATATTCAATGGAGTTAGGCTGCTCCATCATCTATAGAGTTAGGCTGCTCCATCTATGGAGTTAGGAGGCTCCATCATCTATAAAGTTAGGCTGCTCCTTCATCTATAGAGTTAGGCTGCTCCATGTATGAAGTTAGGTTGCTCTATATTCAATGGAGTTAGGCTGCTCCATCATCTATAGAGTTAGGCTGCTCCATCTATGGAGTTAGGCTGCTCCATCTATGAAGTTAAGCTGCTCCATCATCTATGGAGTTAGGGTGCTCCATCTATGAAGTTAGGCTGCTCTATATTCTATGGAGTTAGGCTGCTCCATCATCTATGGATTTAGGCTGCTCCATCTATGAAGTTAGGCTGCTCCATCATCTATGGAGTTAGGCTGCTCCATCTATGAAGTTAGGCTGCTCCATCATCTATGGAGTTAGGCTGCTCCATCTATGGAGTTAAGCTGCTCCATCAATGGAGTTAGGCTGCACCATCATCTATAAAGTTAGGCTGCTCCTTCATCTATAGAGTTAGGCTGCTCCATGTATGAAGTTAGGATGCTCTATATTCAATGGAGTTAGGCTGCTTTATCATCTGTGGAGTTAGGCTGCTCCATCTATGGAGTTTGGCTGCTCCATCTATGAAGTTAAGCTGCTCCATCATCTATGGAGTTAGGGTGCTCCATCTATGAAGTTAGGCTGCTCTATATTCTATGGAGTTAGGGTGCTCCCTCTATGAAGTTAGGCTGCTCCATCTATGGAGTTAGGCTGCTCCATCAATGGAGTTAGGCTGCACCATCATCTATGGAGTTAGACTGCTCCTTCATCTATAGAGTTAGGCTGCTCCATCTATGAAGTTAGGTTGCACTATATTCAATGGAGTTAGGCTGCTCCATCATCTATAGAGTTAGGCTGCTCCATCATCTATGGAGTTAGGCTGCTCCATCTATGAAGTTAGGCTGCTCCATCATCTATGGAGTTAGGCTGCTCCATCTATGGAGTTAGGCTGCTCCATCTATGGAGTTAGGCTGCACCATCATCTGTGGAGTTAGGCTGCTCCATCATCGATAGAGTTAGGCTGCTCCATCATCTATGGAGTTAGGCTGCTCCATCTATGAAGTTAGGCTGCTCTATATTCTATGGAGTTAGGCTGCTCCATCTATGGATTTAGGCTGCACCATCATCTATGGAGTTAGGCTGCTCCATCATCCATAGAGTTAGGTTGCTCTATCTATGAAGTTAGGCTGCTCCATCTATGAAGTTAGGCTGCTCCATCATCTATGGAGTTAGGCTGCTCCATCTATGGAGTTAGGCTGCTCCATCAATGGAGTTAGGCTGCACCACCATCTATGGAGTTAGGCTTCTCCATCATCTATAGAGTTAGTCTGCTCCATCTATGGAGTTAGGCTGCTCCATCAATAAAGTTAGGCTGCACCATCATCTATGGAGTTAGGCTGCTCCTTCATCTATAGAGTTAGGCTGCTCCATTTATGAAGTTAGGTTGTTCTGTATTCAATGGAGTTAGGCTGCTCCATCATCTATAGAGTTAGGCTGCTCCATCTATGGACTTAGGCTGCTCCATCTATGGAGTTAAGCTGCTCCATCATCTATGGAGTTAGGGTGCTCCATCTATGAAGTTAGGCTGCTCTATATTCTACGGAGTTAGGTTGCTTTATCATCTATAGAGTTAGGCTGCTCCATCTATGAAGTTAGGCTGCTCAATCATCCATAAATTAGGTTGCTCTATCTATGAAGTTAGGGTGCACCATCTATAGAGTTAGGCTGCTCCATCTATGAAGTTAGGCTGCTCCATCTATGAAGTTAGGCTGCTCCATCATCTATGGAGTTAGGCTGCTCCATCTATGGAGTTAGGCTGCTCCATCTATGAAGTTAGGCTGCACCACCATCTATGGAGTTAGGCTGCTCCATCATCTATGGAGTTAGGCTGCTCCTTCATCTATAGAGTTAGGCTTCTCCATCTATGAAGTTAGGAGGCTCCATCATCTATAAAGTGAGGCTGCTCCTTCATCTATAGAGTTAGGCTTCTCCATCTATGAAGTTAGGTTGCTCTATATTCAATGGAGTTAGGCTGCTCCATCATCTATAGAGTTAGGCTGCTCCATCTATGGAGTTAGGAGGCTTCATCATCTATAAAGTTAGGCTGCTCCTTCATCTATAGAGTTAGGCTGCTCCATGTATGAAGTTAGGTTGCTCTATATTCAATGGAGTTAGGCTGCTCCATCATCCATAGAGTTAGGCTGCTCCATCTATGGAGTTAGGCTGCTCCATCTATGAAGTTAAGCTGCTCCATCATCTATGGAGTTAGGGTGCTCCATCTATGAAGTTAGGCTGCTCTATATTCTATGGAGTTAGGCTGCTCCATCATCTATGGATTTAGGCTGCTCCATCTATGAAGTTAGGCTGCTCCATCATCTATGGAGTTAGGCTGCTCCGTCTATGAAGTTAGGCTGCTCCATCATCTATGGAGTTAGGCTGCTCCATCTATGGAGTTAGGCTGCTCCATCAATGGAGATAGACTGCACTATCATCTATAAAGTTAGGCTGCTCCTTCATCTATAGAGTTAGGCTGCTCCATGTATGAAGTTAGGATGCTCTATATTTAATGGAGTTAGGCTTCTTTATCATCTATAGAGTTAGGCTGCTCCATCTATGGAGTTTGGCTGCTCCATCTATGAAGTTAAGCTGCTCCATCATCTATGGAGTTAGGGTGCTCCATCTATGAAGTTAGGCTGCTCTATATTCTATGGAGTTAGGGTGCTCCCTCTATGAAGTTAGGCTGCTCCATCTATGGAGTTAGGCTGCTCCATCAATGGAGTTAGGCTGCACCATCATCTATGGAGTTAGGCTGCTCCTTCATCTATAGAGTTAGGCTGCTCCATCTATGAAGTTAGGTTGTTCTATATTCAATGGAGTTAGGCTGCTCCATCATCTATAGAGTTAGGCTGCTCCATCATCTATGGAGTTAGGCTGCTCCATCTATGAAGTTAGGCTGCTCCATCATCTATGGAGTTAGGCTGCTCCATCTATGGAGTTAGGCTGCTCCATCTATGGAGTTAGGCTGCACCATCATCTATGGAGTTAGGCTGCTCCATCATCGATAGAGTTAGGCTGCTCCATCATCTATGGAGTTAGGCTGCTCCATCTATGAAGTTAGGCTGCTCCATCATCTATGGAGTTAGGCTGCTCCATCTATGGATTTAGGCTGCTCCATCAATGGAGTTAGGCTGCTCCATCATCTATGGAGTTAGGCTGCTCCATCATCTATGGAGTTAGGCTGCTCCATCATCTATGGAGTTAGGCTGCTCCATCAATGAAGTTAGGCTGCTCAATCACCTATAAAGTTAGGCTGCTCCATCTATGAAGTTAGGTTGCTCTATATTCTATAAAGTTAGGCTGCTCCATCTTTGGAGTTAGGCTGCAACATCATCTATGGAATTAGGCTGCTCCATCATCTATAAAGTTAGGCTGCTCCATCTATGAAGTTAGGCTGCTCCATCATCTATGGAGTTAGGCTGCTCCATCTATGAAGTTAGGCTGCTCCATCATCTATGGAGTTAGGCTGCTCCATCTATGAAGTTAGGCTGCTCCATCATCTATGGAGTTAGGCTGCTCCATCTATGAAGTTAGGCTGCTCCATCATCTATGGAGTTAGGCTGCACCATCATCTATGGAGTTAGGCTGCTCCACCATCGATAGAGTTAGGCTGCTCTCTGTATGAAGTTAGGCTGCTCCATCTATGAAGTTAGGCTGCTCCATCATCTATGGAGTTAGGCTGCTCCATCTATGGAGTTAGGCTGCTCCATCAATGGAGTTAGGCTGCTCCTTCATCTATAGAGTTAGGCTGCTCCATCTATGAAGTTAGGTTGCTCTATATTCAATGGAGTTAGGCTGCTCCATCATCTATAGAGTTAGGCTGCTCCATCTATGGAGTTAGGCTGCTCCATCTATGAAGTTAAGCTGCTCCATCATCTATGGAGTTAGGGTGCTCCATCTATGAAGTTAGGCTGCTCTATATTCTATGGAGTTAGGCTGGTTTAACATCTATAGAGTTAGGTTGCTCCATCTATGAAGTTAGGCTGCTCAATCATCCATAGATTAGGTTGCTCTATCTATGAAGTTAGGCTGTACCATCTATAGAGTTAGGCTGCTCCATCTATGAAGTTAGGCTGCTCCATCTATGAAGTTAGGCTGCTTTATCATCTATGGAGTTAGGCTGCTCCATCTATGGAGTTAGGCTGCTCCATCTATGAAGTTAGGCTGCACCACCATCTATGGAGTTAGGCTGCTCCATCATCTATAGAGTTAGGCTGCTCCATCTATGAAGTTAGGCTGCTCCATCTATGAAGTTAGGCTGCTCCATCATCTATGGAGTTAGGCTGCTCATCTATGGAGTTAGGCTGCTCCATCTATGGAGTTAGGCTGCACCATCATCTATGGAGTTAGGCTGCTCCTTCATCTATAGAGCTAGGCTTCTCCATCTATGAAGTTAGGTTGCTCTATATTCAATGGAGTTAGGCTGCTCCATCATCTATAGAGTTAGGCTGCTCCATCTATGGAGTTAGGAGGCTCCATCATCTATAAAGTTAGGCTGCTCCTTCATCTATAGAGTTAGGCTGCTCCATCTATGGAGTTAGGCTGCTCCATCTATGAAGTTAAGCTGCTCCATCATCTATGGAGTTAGGGTGCTCCATCTATGAAGTTAGGCTGCTCTATATTCTATGGAGTTAGGCTGGTTTAACATCTATAGAGTTAGGTTGCTCCATCTATGAAGTTAGGCTGCTAAATCATCCATAGATTAGGTTGCTCTATCTATGAAGTTAGGCTGCACCATCTATAGAGTTAGGCTGCTCCATCTATGAAGTTAGGTTGCTCCATCTATGAAGTTAGGCTGCTCCATCATCTATGGAGTTAGGCTGCTCCATCTATGGAGTTAGGCTGCTCCATCTATGAAGTTAGGCTGCACCACCATCTATGGAGTTAGGCTGCTCCATCATCTATAGAGTTAGGCTGCTCCATCTATGAAGTTAGGCTGCTCCATCTATGAAGTTAGGCTGCTCCATCATCTATGGAGTTAGGCTGCTCATCTATGGAGTTAGGCTGCTCCATCTATGGAGTTAGGCTGCACCATCATCTATGGAGTTAGGCTGCTCCTTCATCTATAGAGTTAGGCTTCTCCATCTATGAAGTTAGGTTGCTCTATATTCAATGGAGTTAGGCTGCTCCATCATCTATAGAGTTAGGCTGCTCCATCTATGGAGTTAGGAGGCTCTATCATCTATAAAGTTAGGCTGCTCCTTCATCTATAGAGTTAGGCTGCTCCATGTATGAAGTTAGGTTGCTCTATATTCAATGGAGTTAGGCTGCTCCATCATCTATAGAGTTAGGCTGCTCCATCTATGGAGTTAGGCTGCTCCATCTATGAAGTTAAGCTGCTCCATCATCTATGGAGTTAGGGTGCTCCATCTATGAAGTCAGGCTGCTCTATATTCTATAAAGTTAGGCTGCTCCATCAATGGAGTTAGGCTGCACCACCATCTATGGAGTTAGGCTTCTCCATCATCTATAGAGTTAGGCTGCTCCATCTATGGAGTTAGGCTGCTCCATCAATAAAGTTAGGCTGCACCATCATCTATGGAGTTAGGCTGCTCCTTCATCTATAGAGTTAGGCTGCTCCATTTATGAAGTTAGGTTGTTCTATATTCAATGGAGTTAGGCTGCTCCATCATCTATAGAGTTAGGCTGCTCCATCTATGGACTTAGGCTGCTCCATCTATGGAGTTAAACTGCTCCATCATCTATGGAGTTAGGGTGCTCCATCTATGAAGTTAGGCTGCTCTATATTCTACGGAGTTAGGTTGCTTTATCATCTATAGAGTTAGGCTGCTCCATCCTTGAAGTTAGGCTGCTCAATCATCCATAAATTAGGTTGCTCTATCTATGAAGTTAGGCTGCACCATCTATAGAGTTAGGCTGCTCCATCTATGAAGTTAGGCTGCTCCATCTATGAAGTTAGGCTGCTCCATCATCTATGGAGTTAGGCTGCTCCATCTATGGAGTTAGGCTGCTCCATCTATGAAGTTAGGCTGCACCACCATCTATGGAGTTAGGCTGCTCCATCATCTATAGAGTTAGGCTGCTCCATCTATGAAGTTAGGCAGCTCCATCTATGAAGTTAGGCTGCTCCATCATCTATGGAGTTAGGCTGCTCATCTATGGAGTTAGGCTGCTCTATATTCTATGGAGTTAGGGTGCACCATCATCTATGGAGTTAGGCTGCTCCTTCATCTATAGAGTTAGGCTTCTCCATCTATGAAGTTAGGTTGCTCTATATTCAATGGAGTTAGGCTGCTCCATCATCTATAGAGTTAGGCTGCTCCATCTATGGAGTTAGGAGGCTCCATCATCTATAAAGGTAGGCTGTTCCTTCATCTATAGAGTTAGGCTGCTCCATCTATGAAGTTAGGCTGCTCCATCATCTATGGAGTTAGGCTGCTCCATCTATGAAGTTAGGCTGCTCCATCATCTATGGAGTTAGGCTGCACCATCATCTATGGAGTTAGGCTGCTCAATCACCTATGGAGTTAGGCTGCTCCATCTATGAAGTTAGGCTGCTCTATATTCTATGGAGTTAGGCTGCACCATCATCCATGGAGTTAGGCTGCTCAATCACCTATGGAGTTAGGCTGCTCCATCTATGAAGTTAGGCTGCTCTATATTCTATGAAGTTAGGCTGCTCCATCATACATAGAGTTAGGCTGCTCCATCTATGAAGTTAGGCTGCTCCATCATCTATGGAGTTAGGCTGCTCCATCATCTATGGAGTTAGGCTGCTCCATCATCTATGGAGTTAAACTGCTCCATCTATGGAGTTAGGCTGCTCCATCAATGGAGTTAGGCTGCACCATCATCTATGGAGTTGGGCTGCTCCTTCATCTATAGAGTTAGGCTGCTCCATTTATGAAGTTAGGTTGTTCTGTATTCATATATAGAGTTAGGCTGCTCCATCTATGGACTTAGGCTGCTCCATCTATGGAGTTAAGCTGCTCCATCATCTATGGAGTTAGGGTGCTCCATCTATGAAGTTAGGCTGCTCTACATTCTACGGAGTTAGGTTGCTTTATCATCTATAGAGTTAGGTTGCTCCATCTATGAAGTTAGGCTGCTCAATCATCCATAGAGTTAGGTTGCACCATCTATGAAGTTAGGCTGCTCCATCATCTATGGAGTTAGGCTGCTCCATCTATGGAGTTAGGCTGCTCCATCTATGGAGTTAGGCTGCGCCATCATCTATGGAGTTAGGCTGCTCCATCATCGACAGAGTTAGGCTGCTCCATCATCTATGGAGTTAGGCTGCTCCATCTATGAAGTTAGGCTGCTCCATCATCTATGGAGTTAGGCTGCTCCATCTATGGATTTAGGCTGCTCCATCATCGACAGAGTTAGGCTGCTCCATCATCTATGGAGTTAGGCTGCTCCATCATCTATGGAGTTAGGCTGCTCCATCATCTATGGAGTTAGGCTGCTCAATCACCTATAAAGTTAGGCTGCTCCATCTATGAAGTTAGGCTGCTCTATATTCTATAAAGTTAGGCTGCTCCATCTATGGAGTTAGGCTGCAACATCATCTATGGAATTAAGCTGCTCCATCATCTATGGAGTTGGGCTGCTCCATCTATGAAGTTAGGCTGCTCCATCATCTATGGAGTTAGGCTGCTCCATCTATGAAGTTAGGCTGCTCCATCATCTATGGAGTTAGGCTGCTCCATCTATGAAGTTAGGCTGCTCCATCATCTATGGAGTTAGGCTGCTCCATCTATGAAGTTAGGCTGCTCCATCATCTATGGAGTTAGGCTGCTCCATCTATGGAGTTAGGCTGCTCCATCAATAGAGTTAGGCTGCACCATCATCTATGGAGTTAGGCTGCTCCTTCATCTATAGAGTTAGGCTGCTCCATCTATGAAGTTAGGTTGCTCCATATTCAATGGAGTTAGGCTGCTCCATCATCTATAGAGTTAGGCTGCTCCATCTATGGAATTAGGCTGCTCCATCTATGAAGTTAAGCTGCTCCATCATCTATGGAGTTAGGGTGCTCCATCTATGAAGTTAGGCTGCTCTATATTCTATGGAGTTAGGCTGGTTTAACATCTATAGAGTTAGGTTGCTCCATCTATGGAGTTAGGCTGCACCATCAATTAAGTTAGGCTGCTTGATCACCTATAAAGTTAGGCTGCTCCATCTATGAAGTTAGGCTGCTCTATATTCTATGGAGTTAGGCTGCTCCATCATCCATAGAGTTAGGTTGCTCTATCTATGAAGTTAGGCTGCTCCATCTATGAAGTTAGGCTGCTCCATCATCTATGGAGTTAGGCTGCTCCATCTATGGAGTTAGGCTGCTCCATCAATGGAGTTAGGCTGCCCCACCATCTATGGAGTTAGGCTGCTCCATCATCTATAGAGTTAGGCTGCTCCATCTATGGAGTTAGGCTGCTCCATCAATGGAGTTAGGCTGCACCATCATCTATGGAGTTAGGCTGCTGTTTCATCTATACAGTTAGGCTGCTCCATCTATGAAGTTAGGTTGCTCTATATTCAATGGCGTTAGGCTGCTCCATCATCTATAGAGTTAGGCTGCTCCATCTATGGAGTTAGGCTGCTCCATCTATGGAGTTAAACTGCTCCATCATCTATGGAGTTAGGGTGCTCCATCTATGAAGTTAGGCTGCTCTATATTCTACGGAGTTAGGTTGCTTTATCATCTATAGAGTTAGGCTGCTCCATCTATGAAGTTAGGCTGCTCAATCATCTATGGAGTTAGGCTGCTCCATCTATGGAGTTAGGCTGCTCCATCTATGAAGTTAGGCTGCACCACCATCTATGGAGTTAGGCTGCTCCATCATCTATAGAGTTAGGCTGCTCCATCTATGAAGTTAGGCTGCTCCATCTATGAAGTTAGGCTGCTCCATCATCTATGGAGTTAGGCTGCTCATCTATGGAGTTAGGCTGCTCTATATTCTATGGAGTTAGGCTGCACCATCATCTATGGAGTTAGGCTGCTCCTTCATCTATAGAGTTAGGCTTCTCCATCTATGAAGTTAGGTTGCTCTATATTCAATGGAGTTAGGCTGCTCCATCATCTATAGAGTTAGGCTGCTCCATCTATGGAGTTAGGAGGCTCCATCATCTATAAAGTTAGGCTGCTCCTTCATCTATAGAGTTAGGCTGCTCCATGTATGAAGTTAGGTTGCTCTATATTCAATGGAGTTAGGCTGCTCCATCATCTATAGAGTTAGGCTGCTCCATCTATGGAGTTAGGCTGCTCCATCTATGAAGTTAGGCTGCTCCATCATCTATGGAGTTAGGCTGCTCCATCTATGAAGTTAGGCTGCTCCATCATCTATGGAGTTAGGCTGCACCATCATCTATGGAGTTAGGCTGCTCAATCACCTATGGAGTTAGGCTGCTCCATCTATGAAGTTAGGCTGCTCTATATTCTATGGAGTTAGGCTGCACCATCATCCATGGAGTTAGGCTGCTCAATCACCTATGGAGTTAGGCTGCTCCATCTATGAAGTTAGGCTGCTCTATATTCTATGAAGTTAGGCTGCTCCATCATACATAGAGTTAGGCTGCTCCATCTATGAAGTTAGGCTGCTCCATCATCTATGGAGTTAGGCTGCTCCATCATCTATGGACTTAGGCTGCTCCATCATCTATGGAGTTAAACTGCTCCATCTATGGAGTTAGGCTGCACCACCATCTATGGAGTTAGGCTGCTCCATCATCTATAGAGTTAGGCTGCTCCATCTATGGAGTTAGGCTGCTCCATCAATGGAGTTAGGCTGCACCATCATCTATGGAGTTAGGCTGCTCCTTCATCTATAGAGTTAGCCTGCTCCATCTATGAAGTTAGGTTGCTCTATATTCAATGGAGTTAGGCTGCTCCATCATCTATAGAGTTAGGCTGCTCCAACTATGGCGTTAGGCTGCTCCATCTATGGAGTTAAGCTGCTCCATCATCTATGGAGTTAGGGTGCTCCATCTATGAAGTTAGGCTGCTCTACATTCTACGGAGTTAGGTTGCTTTATCATCTATAGAGTTAGGCTGCTCCATCTATGAAGTTAGGCTGCTCAATCATCCATAGAGTTAGGTTGCACCATCTATGAAGTTAGGCTGCTCCATCATCTATGGAGTTAGGCTGCTCCATCTATGGAGTTAGGCTGCTCAATCATCCATAGATTAGGTTGCTCTATCTATGAAGTTAGGCTGCACCATCTATAGAGTTAGGCTGCTCCATCTATGAAGTTAGGCTGCTCAATCATCTATGGAGTTAGGCTGCTCCATCTATGGAGTTAGGCTGCTCCATCTATGAAGTTAGGCTGCACCACCATCTATGGAGTTAGGCTGCTCCATCATCTATAGAGTTAGGCTGCTCCATCTATGAGGTTAGGCTGCTCCATCTATGAAGTTAGGCTGCTCCATCATCTATGGAGTTAGGCTGCTCATCTATGGAGTTAGGCTGCTCTATATTCTATGGAGTTAGGCTGCACCATCATCTATGGAGTTAGGCTGCTCCTTCATCTATAGAGTTAGGCTTCTCCATCTATGAAGTTAGGTTGCTCTATATTCAATGGAGTTAGGCTGCTCCATCATCTATAGAGTTAGGCTGCTCCATCTATGGAGTTAGGAGGCTCCATCATCTATAAAGTTAGGCTGCTCCTTCATCTATAGAGTTAGGCTGCTCCATGTATGAAGTTAGGTTGCTCTATATTCAATGGAGTTAGGCTGCTCCATCATCCATAGAGTTAGGCTGCTCCATCTATGGAGTTAGGCTGCTCCATCTATGAAGTTAAGCTGCTCCATCATCTATGGAGTTAGGGTGCTCCATCTATGAAGTTAGGCTGCTCTATATTCTATGGAGTTAGGGTGCTCCCTCTATGAAGTTAGGCTGCTCCATCTATGGAGTTAGGCTGCTCCATCAATGGAGTTAGGCTGCACCATCATCTATGGAGTTAGGCTGCTCCTTCATCTATAGAGTTAGGCTGCTCCATCTATGAAGTTAGGTTGTTCTATATTCAATGGAGTTAGGCTGCTCCATCATCTATAGAGTTAGGCTGCTCCATCATCTATGGAGTTAGGCTGCTCTATCTATGAAGTTAGGCTGCTCCATCATCTATGGAGTTAGGCTGCTCCATCTATGGAGTTAGGCTGCTCCATCTATGGAGTTAGGCTGCACCATCATCTATGGAGTTAGGCTGCTCCATCATCGATAGAGTTAGGCTGCTCCATCATCTATGGAGTTAGGCTGCTCCATCTATGAAGTTAGGCTGCTCCATCATCTATGGAGTTAGGCTGCTCCATCTATGGATTTAGGCTGCTCCATCAATGGAGTTAGGCTGCTCCATCATCTATGGAGTTAGGCTGCTCCATCATCTATGGAGTTAGGCTGCTCCATCATCTATGGAGTTAGGCTGCTCCATCAATGAAGTTAGGCTGCTCAATCACCTATAAAGTTAGGCTGCTCCATCTATGAAGTTAGGCTGCTCTATATTCTATAAAGTTAGGCTGCTCCATCTTTGGAGTTAGGCTGCAACATCATCTGTGGAATTAGGCTGCTCCATCATCTATAAAGTTAGGCTGCTCCATCTATGAAGTTAGGCTGCTCCATCATCTATGGAGTTAGGCTGCTCCATCTATGAAGTTAGGCTGCTCCATCATCTATGGAGTTAGGCTGCTCCATCTATGAAGTTAGGCTGCTCCATCATCTATGGAGTTAGGCTGCACCATCATCTATGGAGTTAGGCTGCTCCACCATCGATAGAGTTAGGCTGCTCTCTGTATGAAGTTAGGCTGCTCCATCTATGAAGTTAGGCTGCTCCATCATCTATGGAGTTAGGCTGCTCCATCTATGGAGTTAGGCTGCTCCATCAATGGAGTTAGGCTGCACCATCATCTATGGAGTTAGGCTGCTCCTTCATCTATAGAGTTAGGCTGCTCCATCTATGAAGTTAGGTTGCTCAATATTCAATGGAGTTAGGCTGCTCAATCATCTATAGAGTTAGGCTGCTCCATCTATGAAGTTAGGCTGCTCTATATTCTATGGAGTTAGGCTGGTTTAACATCTATAGAGTTAGGTTGCTCCATCTATGAAGTTAGGCTGCTCAATCATCCATAGATTAGGTTGCTCTATATATGTAGTTAGGCTGCACCATCTATAGAGTTAGGCTGCTCCATCTATGAAGTTAGGCTGCTCCATCTATGAAGTTAAGCTGCTCCATCATCTATGGAGTTAGGGTGCTCCATCTATGAAGTTAAGCTGCTCTATATTCTATGGAGTTAGGCTGGTTTAACATCTATAGAGTTAGGTTGCTCCATCTATGGAGTTAGGCTGCACCATCAATTAAGTTAGGCTGCTTGATCACCTATAAATTTAGGCTGCTCCATCTATGAAGTTAGGCTGCTCTATATTCTATGGAGTTAGGCTGCTCCATCATCCATAGAGTTAGGTTGCTCTATCTATGAAGTTAGGCTGCTCCATCTATGAAGTTAGGCTGCTCCATCATCTATGGAGTTAGGCTGCTCCATCTATGGAGTTAGGCTGCTCCATCAATGGAGTTAGGCTGCACCACCATCTATGGAGTTAGGCTGCTCCATCATCTATAGAGTTAGGCTGCTCCATCTATGGAGTTAGGCTGCTCCATCAATGGAGTTAGGCTGCACCATCATCTATGGAGTTAGGCTGCTCTTTCATCTATACAGTTAGGCTGCTCCATCTATGAAGTTAGGTTGCTCTATATTCAATGGCGTTAGGCTGCTCCATCATCTATAGAGTTAGGCTAGTCCATCTATGGAGTTAGGCTGCTCCATCTATGGAGTTAAGCTGCTCCATCATCTATGGAGTTAGGGTGCTCCATCTATGAAGTTAGGCTGCTCTATATTCTATGGAGTTAGGTTGCTTTATCATCTATAGAGTTAGGCTGCTCCATCTATGGAGTTAGGAGGCTCCATCATCTATAAAGTTAGGCTGCTCCTTCATCTATAGAGTTAGGCTGCTCCATGTATGAAGTTAGGTTGCTCTATATTCAATGGAGTTAGGCTGCTCCTTCATCCATAGAGTTAGGCTGCTCCATCTATGAAGTTAGGCTGCTCTATATTCTATGGAGTTAGGGTGCTCCCTCTATGAAGTTAGGCTGCTCCATCTATGGAGTTAGGCTGCTCCATCAATGGAGTTAGGCTGCACCATCATCTATGGAGTTAGGCTGCTCCTTCATCTATAGAGTTAGGCACTCCATCTATGAAGTTAGGTTGCACTATATTCAATGGAGTTAGGCTGCTCCATCATCTATAGAGTTAGGCTGCTCCATCATCTATGGAGTTAGGCTGCTCCATCTATGAAGTTAGGCTGCTCCATCATCTATGGAGTTAGGCTGCTCCATCTATGGAGTTAGGCTGCTCCATCTATGGAGTTAGGCTGCACCATCATCTATGGAGTTAGGCTGCTCCATCATCCATAGAGTTAGGTTGCTCTATCTATGAAGTTAGGCTGCTCCATCTATGAAGTTAGGCTGCTCCATCATCTATGGAGTTAGGCTGCTCCATCTATGGAGTTAGGCTGCTCCATCAATGGAGTTAGGCTGCACCACCATCTATGGAGTTAGGCTTCTCCATCATCTATAGAGTTAGGCTGCTCCATCTATAAAGTTAGGCTGCTCCATCAATAAAGTTAGGCTGCACCATCATCTATGGAGTTAGGCTGCTCCTTCATCTATAGAGTTAGGCTGTTCCATTTATGAAGTTAGGTTGTTCTATATTCAATGGAGTTAGGCTGCTCCATCATCTATAGAGTTAGGCTGCTCCATCTATGGACTTAGGCTGCTCCATCTATGGAGTTAAGCTGCTCCATCATCTATGGAGTTAGGGTGCTCCATCTATGAAGTTAGGCTGCTCTATATTCTACGGAGTTAGGTTGCTTTATCATCTATAGAGTTAGGCTGCTCCATCTATGAAGTTAGGCTGCTCAATCATCCATAAATTAGGTTGCTCTATCTATGAAGATAGGCTGCACCATCTATAGACTTAGGCTTCTCCATCTATGAAGTTAGGCTGCTCCATCTATGAAGTTAGGCTGCTCCATCATCTATGGAGTTAGGCTGCTCCATCTATGGAGTTAGGCTGCTCCATCTATGAAGTTAGGCTGCACCACCATCTATGGAGTTAGGCTGCTCCATCATCTATAGAGTTAGGCTGCTCCATCTATGAAGTTAGGCTGCTCCATCTATGAAGTTAGGCTGCTCCATCATCTATGGAGTTAGGCTGCTCATCTATGGAGTTAGGCTGCTCTATATTCTATGGAGTTAGGGTGCATCATCATCTATGGAGTTAGGTTGCTCCTTCATCTATAGAGTTAGGCTTCTCCATCTATGAAGTTAGGTTGCTCTATATTCAATGGAGTTAGGCTGCTCCATCATCTATAGAGTTAGGCTGCTCCATCTATGGAGTTAGGAGGCTCCATCATCTATAAAGTTAGGCTGCTCCTTCATCTATAGAGTTAGGCTGCTCCATGTATGAAGTTAGGTTGCTCTATATTCAATGGAGTTAGGCTGCTCCATCATCCATAGAGTTAGGCTGCTCCATCTATGGAGTTAGGCTGCTCCATCTATGAAGTTAAGCTGCTCCATCATCTATGGAGTTAGGGTGCTCCATCTATGAAGTTAGGCTGCTCTATATTCTATGGAGTTAGGCTGCTCCATCATCTATGGATTTAGGCTGCTCCATCTATGAAGTTAGGCTGCTCCATCATCTATGGAGTTAGGCTGCTTCGTCTATGAAGTTAGGCTGCTCCATCATCTATGGAGTTAGGCTGTTCCATCTATGGAGTTAGGCTGCTCCATCAATGGAGTTAGACTGCACCATCATCTATAAAGTTAGGCTGCTCCTTCATCTATAGAGTTAGGCTGCTCCATGTATGAAGTTAGGATGCTCTATATTCAATGGAGTTAGGCTGCTTTATCATCTATAGAGTTAGGCTGCTCCATCTATGGAGTTTGGCTGCTCCATCTATGAAGTTAAGCTGCTCCATCATCTATGGAGTTAGGGTGCTCCATCTATGAAGTTAGGCTGCTCTATATTCTATGGAGTTAGGGTGCTCCCTCTATGAAGTTAGGCTGCTCCATCTATGGAGTTAGGCTGCTCCATCAATGGAGTTAGGCTGCACCATCATCTATGGAGTTAGGCTGCTCCTTCATCTATAGAGTTAGGCTGCTCCATCTATGAAGTTAGGTTGTTCTATATTCAATGGAGTTAGGCTGCTCCATCATCCATAGAGTTAGGCTGCTCCATCATCTATGGAGTTAGGCTGCTCCATCTATGAAGTTAGGCTGCTCCATCATCTATGGAGTTAGGCTGCTCCATCTATGGATTTAGGCTGCTCCATCAATGGAGTTAGGCTGCTCCATCATCTATGGAGTTAGGCTGCTCCATCATCTATGGAGTTAGGCTGCTCCATCATCTATGGAGTTAGGCTGCTCCATCAATGAAGTTAGGCTGCTCAATCACCTATAAAGTTAGGCTGCTCCATCTATGAAGTTAGGCTGCTCTATATTCTATAAAGTTAGGCTGCTCCATCTTTGGAGTTAGGCTGCAACATCATCTATGGAATTAGGCTGCTCCATCATCTATAAAGTTAGGCTGCTCCATCTATGAAGTTAGGCTGCTCCATCATCTATGGAGTTAGGCTGCTCCATCTATGAAGTTAGGCTGCTCCATCATCTATGGAGTTAGGCTGCTCCATCTATGAAGTTAGGCTGCTCCATCATCTATGGAGTTAGGTTGCTCCATCTATGAAGTTAGGCTGCTCCATCATCTATGGAGTTAGGCTGCTCCATCTATGAAGTTAGGCTGCACCATCATCTATGGAGTTAGGCTGCTCCACCATCGATAGAGTTAGGCTGCTCTCTGTATGAAGTTAGGCTGCTCCATCTATGAAGTTAGGCTGCTCCATCATCTATGGAGTTAGGCTGCTCCATCAATGGATTTAGGCTGCTCCATCAATGGAGTTAGGCTGCACCATCATCTATGGAGTTAGGCTGCTCCTTCATCTATAGAGTTAGGCTGCTCCATCTATGAAGTTAGGTTGCTCTATATTCAATGGAGTTAGGCTGCTCCATCATCTATAGAGTTAGGCTGCTCCATCTATGAAGTTAGGCTGCTCTATATTCTATGGAGTTAGGCTGGTTTAACATCTATAGAGTTAGGTTGCTCCATCTATGAAGTTAGGCTGCTCAATCATCCATAGATTAGGTTGCTCTATCTATGAAGTTAGGCTGCACCATCTATAGAGTTAGGCTGCTCCATCTATGAAGTTAGGCTGCTCCATCTATGAAGTTAAGCTGCTCCATCATCTATGGAGTTAGGGTGCTCCATCTATGAAGTTAAGCTGCTCTATATTCTATGGAGTTAGGCTGGTTTAACATCTATAGAGTTAGGTTGCTCCATCTATGAAGTTAGGCTGCTCAATCATCCATAGATTAGGTTGCTCTATCTATGAAGTTAGGCTGCACCATCTATAGAGTTAGGCTGCTCCATCTATGAAGTTAGGCTGCTCCATCTATGAAGTTAGGCTGCTCCATCATCTATGGAGTTAGGCTGCTCCATCTATGGAGTTAGGCTGCTCCATCTATGAAGTTAGGCTGCACCACCATCTATGGAGTTAGGCTGCTCCATCATCTATAGAGTTAGGCTGCTCCATCTATGAAGTTAGGCTGCCCCATCTATGAAGTTAGGCTGCTCCATCATCTATGGAGTTAGGCTGCTCATCTATGGAGTTAGGCTGCTCGATCTATGGAGTTAGGCTGCACCATCATCTATGGAGTTAGGCTGCTCCTTCATCTATAGAGTTAGGCTTCTCCATCTATGAAGTTAGGTTGCTCTATATTCAATGGAGTTAGGCTGCTCCATCATCTATAGAGTTAGGCTGCTCCATCTATGGAGTTAGGAGGCTCCATCATCTATAAAGTTAGGCTGCTCCCTTCATCTATAGAGTTAGGCTGCTCCATGTATGAAGTTAGTTGCTCTATATTCAATGGAGTTAGGCTGCTCCATCATCTATAGAGTTAGGCTGCTCCATCTATGGAGTTAGGCTGCTCCATCTATGAAGTTAAGCTGCTCCATCATCTATGGAGTTAGGCTGCTCCATCTATGAAGTTAGGCTGCTCTATATTCTATGGAGTTAGGCTGGTTTAACATCTATAGAGTTAGGTTGCTCCATCTATGAAGTTAGGCTGCTCAATCATCCATAGATTAGGTTGCTCTATCTATGAAGTTAGGCTTCACCATCTATAGAGTTAGGCTGCTCCATCTATGAAGTTAGGCTGCTCCATCTATGAAGTTAGGCTGCTCCATCATCTATGGAGTTAGGCTGCTCCATCTATGGAGTTAGGCTGCTCCATCTATGAAGTTAGGCTGCACCACCATCTATGGAGTTAGGCTGCTCCATCATCTATAGAGTTAGGCTGCTCCATCTATGAAGTTAGGCTGCTCCATCTATGAAGTTAGGCTGCTCCATCATCTATGGAGTTAGGCTGCTCATCTATGGAGTTAGGCTGCTCCATCTATGGAGTTAGGCTGCACCATCATCTATGGAGTTAGGCTGCTCCTTCATCTATAGAGTTAGGCTTCTCCATCTATGAAGTTAGGTTGCTCTATATTCAATGGAGTTAGGCTGCTCCATCATCTATAGAGTTAGGCTGCTCCAATCTATGGAGTTAGGAGGCTCCATCATCTATAAAGTTAGGCTGCTCCTTCATCTATACAGTTAGGCTGCTCCATGTATGAAGTTAGGTTGCTCTATATTCAATGGAGTTAGGCTGCTCCATCATCTATAGAGTTAGGCTGCTCCATCTATGGAGTTAGGCTGCTCCATCTATGAAGTTAAGCTGCTCCATCATCTATGGAGTTTAGGGTTGCTCCATCCTATGAAGTTAGGCTGCTCTATATTCTATGGAGTTAGGCTGCTCCATCATCTATGGAGTTAGGCTGCTCCATTTATGAAGTTAGGCTGCTCCATCATCTATGGAGTTAGGCTGCTCCATCTATGAAGTTAGGCTGCTCCATCATCTATGGAGTTAGGCTGCTCCATCTATGGAGTTAGGCTGCTCCATCAATGGAGTTAGGCTGCACCATCATCTAGAAAGTTAGGCTGCTCCTTCATCTATAGAGTTAGGCTGCTCCATGTATGAAGTTAGGATGCTCTATATTCAATGGAGTTAGGCTGCTTTATCATCTATAGAGTTAGGCTGCTCCATCTATGGAGTTTGGCTGCTCCATCTATGAAGTTAAGCTGCTCCATCATCTATGGAGTTAGGCTGCTCCATCTATGGAGTTAGGCTGCTCCATCTATGGAGTTAGGCTGCACGATCATCTATGGAGTTAGGCTGCTCCATCATCGATAGAGTTAGGCTGCTCCATCATCTATGAGTTAGGCTGCTCCATCTATGAAGTTAGGCTGCTCCATCATCTATGGAGTTAGGCTGCTCCATCTATGGATTTAGGCTGCCTCCATCAATGGAGTTAGGCTGCTCCATCATCTATGGAGTTAGGCTGCTCCATCATCTATGGAGTTAGGCTGCTCCATCATCTATGGAGTTAGGCTGCTCCATCATCTATGGAGTTAGGCTGCTCCATCAATGAAGTTAGGCTGTTCAATCACCTATAAAGTTAGGCTGCTCCATCTATGAAGTTAGGCTGCTCTATATTTTATAAAGTTAGGCTGCTCCATCTTTGGAGTTAGGCTGCAACATCATCTATGGAATTAGGCTGCTCCATCATCTATAAAGTTAGGCTGCTCCATCTATGAAGTTAGGCTGCTTACATCATCTATGGAGTTAGGCTGCTCCATCAATGGAGTAGGCTGCACCATCATCTAGAAAGTTAGGCTGCTCCTTCATCTATAGAGTTAGGCTGCTCCATGTATGAAGTTAGGATGCTCTATATTCAATGGAGTTAGGCTGCCTTATCATCTATAGAGTTAGGCTGCTCCATCTATGGAGTTTGGCTGCTCCATCTATGAAGTTAAGCTGCTCCATCATCTATGGAGTTAGGGTGCTCCATCTATGAAGTTAGGCTGCTCTATATTCTATGGAGTTAGGCTGCTCCATCTATGGAGTTAGGCTGCTCCATCAATGGAGTTAGGCTGCACCATCATCTATGGAGTTAGGCTGCTCCTTCATCTATAGAGTTAGGCCTGCCTCCATCTATGAAGTTAGGTTGCTCTATATTCAATGGAGTTAGGCTGCTCCATCATCTATAGAGTTAGGCTGCTCCATCATCTATGGGAGTTAGGCTGCTCCATCTATGAAGTTAGGCTGCTCCATCATCTATGGAGTTAGGCTGCTCCATCTATGGAGTTAGGCTGCTCCATCTATGGAGTTAGGCTGCACGATCATCTATGGAGTTAGGCTGCTCCATCATCGATAGAGTTAGGCTGCTCCATCATCTATGGAGTTAGGCTGCTCCATCTATGAAGTTAGGCTGCTCCATCATCTATGGAGTTAGGCTGCTCAATCTATGGATTTAGGCTGCTCCATCAATGGAGTTAGGCTGCTCCATCATCTATGGAGTTAGGCTGCTCCATCATCTATGGAGTTAGGCTGCTCCATCATCTATGGAGTTAGGCTGCTCCATCAATGAAGTTAGGCTGCTCAATCACCTATAAAGTTAGGCTGCTCCATCTATGAAGTTAGGCTGCTCCATCATCTATGGAGTTAGGCTGCTCCATCTATGGAGTTAGGCTGCTCCATCATCTATGGAGTTAGGCTGCTCCATCATCTATAGTTAGGCTGCTCCATCTATGGAGTTAGGCTGCTCCATCATCTATGGAGTTAGGCTGCTCCATATATGAAGTTAGGCTGCTCCATCATCTATGGAGTTAGGCTGCTCCATCTATGGAGTTAGGCTGCTCCATCATTTATGGAGTTAGGCTGCTCCATCTATGGAGTTAGGCTGCTCCATCATCTATGGAGTTAGGCTGCACCATCATCTATGGAGTTAGGCTGCTCCATCATCTAAGAGTAGGCTGCTCCATCTATGGAGTTAGGCTGCTCCATCTATGGAGTTAGGCTGCTCCATCATCTATGGAGTTAGGCTGCTCCATCTATGGAGTTAGGCTGCTCCATCAATGGAGTTAGGCTGCTCCATCATCTATGGAGTAGGCTGCTCCATCATCTATAGAGTTAGGCTGCTCCATCTATGAAGTTAGGCTGCTCTATATATCTATGGAGTTAGGCTGCTCCATGATCTATAGAGTTAGGCTGCTCCATCTATGGAGTTAGGCTGCTCCATCTATGGAGTTAGGCTGCTCCTTCATCTATGGAGTTAGGCTGCTCCATCTATGGAGTTAGGTGCTCCATATCTATGGAGTTAGGCTGCTCCATCTATGGAGTTAGGTTGCTCCATCTATGAAGTTAGGCTGCTCCATCATCTATAGAGTTAGGCTGCTTATCTATGAAGTTAGGCTGCTCCATCTATGGAGTTAGGCTGCTCCATCTATGGAGTTAGGCTGCCATCATCTATGGAGTTAGGCTGCTCCATCTATGGAGTTAGGCTGCTCCATCTATGGAGTTAGGCTGCTCCATCATCTATGGAGTTAGGCTGCTCCATCATCTATAGAGTTAGGCTGCTCATCTATGAAGTTAGGCTGCTCCATCTATGAAGTTAGGCTGCTCCATCATCTATGGAGTTAGGCTGCTCATCCTATGGAGTTAGGCTGCTCCATCTATGGAGTTAGGCTGCTCCATCATCTATGGAGTTAGGGTGCTCCATCTATGGAGTTAGGCTGCTCCATCATCTATAGAGTTAGGCTGCTCCATCATGAAGTTAGGCTGCTCCATCTATGGAGTTAGGCTGCTCCATCTATGAGGTTAGGCTGCTCCATCTATGGAGTTAGGCTGCTCCATCATCTATGGAGTTAGGGCCTCCATATCTATAGAGTTAGGTTGCTCCATCTATGAAGTTAGGCTGCTCCATCTATGGAGTTAGGCTGCTCCATCATCTATGGAGTTAGGCTGCTCCATCTATGGAGTTAGGCTGCTCCATCACCTATGGAGTTAGGCTGCTCCATCATCTATAGAGTTAGGCTGCTCCATCTATGAAGTTAGGCTGCTCCATCATCTATGGAGTTAGGCTGCTCCATCTATGGAGTTAGGCTGCTCTATCTATGGAGTTAGGCTGCTCCACCATCTATGGAGTTAGGGCTGCTCCATCAATCTATAGAGTTAGGCTGCTCCATCTATGGAGTTAGGCTGCTTCAATCTAGGAGTTATGTGCTCATCTAAAAGTTAGGCTGCTTCATCTATGAAGTTAGGCTGCTCCATCTCTATGGAGTTAGGCTGCTCCATCTATGGAGTGAGGCTGCACCATCATCTATGGAGTTAGGCTGCCTCTATTATCCATGAGTTAGGCCTGCTCCATCTATGAAGTTAGGCTGCTCCACATCTATGGAGTTAGGCTGCTCCAATCTATGGAGTTACGCTGCTCCAATCTATGGAGTTAGGTGCTCCCTCATCTATGGAGTTAGGCTGCTCCATCATCTATGGAGTTAGGGTGCTCCATCTTTGGAGTTAGGCTGCTGTTGGGAGACCTACTTTACAGAGAAAGCGGTTAGATCATCCTTGCGCCATCGGATCCATTACTGACGAAAGATTTGGTTTCAATAAGCCTACAACAGCTAAAGCACACTCTGATATCCATGTATTTTGTGTTGCTGTTTACTGCCCCCAGCTGCAAGGTTGGCGTGTGGTAGTCACGCCTGCAAGGTATTGCGTTCTCGTGATTTTCCACGTGCTATCTATGCCCAATACATGCTTATAAGGTGCACGTGCTATCCACGCCTGCAAGGCATGAGGTGCACGTGCTGTCCACGCTATAGACGCCTGTAAGACTTACCTCATATCAACACCTCCAGAGGCACATGGTATATCCCAGGCAGTCTACAAGGCAAAATGGCTAAACAAACTGATAGAGTTAGAAAAAGAGTATCAGGGCTTAAGTAACCAGTTACAGAAATTAAGGACAGGGAAGAGGTCTCAAGAGACTAACTGCGAAATCCCCCGGATTTTCACGTTCCTCAACCTGGTGTCCAAAGGCAGTCCCTATCCTCTAGCTTTAGTTCAGCTACAGATCAGCGGAGGAGAGAGACGCTAAGGCTTTCCCTGTATCCGAGACCAGAGATGCTCAAGGGGTGCTTGGAGACATCACACAGGTTTAATTTTCAAATTATTAAAGAATTTAAAAATGCAGCATCTCGATATGGTGCCACTGCTCCCTTTACTCTTGCGATTTTAGAATCAGCTGCAGAGGAGTGGCTAACTCCTTCCTAGTGATTGGAATACGTTAGTGAGAGCAGTCTTAGTGGGGGTGACTATCTATTTGGAAATCAGAGTATCATATGAGAATTGTAAAGAGACAGCTAGGAGAAACATTCAGGCAGGCAATGGTTGGTCCTTTGATGCCTTAGTAGGAGAAGGGCAATTTGCTTCTAGTGATAAACCAGATGCAATATGACCCAGGTTTATATGCTCAAATTCAAAATGCAGCCATGAAGGCTTGGCATAAACTCCCGGTAAAGGGAGATCCTGGTGCATCTTTAACAGCAGTCAGGCAAGGGCCTGATGAACGATTTTCTGACTTTGTTCATCGATAATGACAGCAGCAGGGAGGATTTTTGGTAATGCAGAGGCAGGTGTAGACTATGTGAAACAACTTGCATATGAAAATGCCAATTCTGCCTGCCAAGCAGCCATTAGACCCTACAGGAAAAAGACGGATCTTACAGGGTATATCAGACTCTGTTCTGACATAGGTCCCTCTTACCAACAGGCTTAGCTATGGCAGCTGCTATGCAAGGGACAATCTGTAAGAGATTTTTTGGCAAATAAAGACAGAAAGGCATGTTTTAAATATGGTAAGCCTGGACACTTTGCAAGAGGTTGCAGGTAGAAAATGAGTTAACCCAGAGACAGCCAGAAAACAGCCTGGGCTCTGCCCACGTTGCAAACGTGGAAGGCATGGGCTAGTCATTGTATGTCTAAAAAAGAGACGCACAAGGCAACACCCTTTCCTATGATCAGGGAAACGGGAACAGGGGCCAGCTCCAGGCCCCGAACCGACACAAGCCAAAACAGGCTTATGGAGCAGTCAGTGTCTACCAGCAAATACCAATCCCTTTCTGAACTTAGTCGAGCAACACCAGGAAGCGCAGGACTGGACCTCAGTTCTGCCACCCACACAGTATTAACCCCAGAAATGGGACCTCAGGCCTTACCCACTGGAGGTTTGGACCACTCTATCCAAATGTGTTTGGCCTGATAGTGGGAAGAAGAAGGTACTACTATGCAGGGATTACAAATTTTCCTGGAGTTATAGATAATGATTATCAGGGTGAGATTAAGGTAATGGCGCAGGCAATTCAGAAAATAGTCACCATTCCTACAGGAAAGAGGATAGCTCAACTATGTTACTTCCATTGTACCCTACTAATCACAAATATAAGAATCCTAAAAGAGGGGATCAAGTTTGGTTCCTCTGATGCATACTGGGTACAGCCTATAGTTAAACAAAAACCTAATGAGACAATCTGGCTAGAGGAAAGGCATTCCAAGGCTTGGTTGACACAGGAGCTGATGTGACTATCTTAAAACAAAGTGATTGGCCTGCTACCTGGCCTCTGACCCAACCTTAACCAATTTAAGGGGTATTGGCCAAAGTCAAACCCACTACAAAGCTCTAAGGTGCTGACGTGGAAAGATAAAGAAGGAAATACAGGAAATATACAACCCTATGTCATCTCAGGCCTTACCATTAATCTCTGGGGCAGAGATCTGTTATCCCAGTTGGGATTGATTATGTGCAGCCCTAATGAAGTAATCACAGCTCAAATGATAAACTCTGGATTTTCCCCAGGGAAAGGATTAGGAAAAAGTGAGATGGAATCACTCATCCTATTGAGGTTTATGGTAACACTAGAAGAAAAGGCTTGGGGTATTTTGATGGGGGCTACTGATTCAGCTGCACCCCTAGGACGTTGTGCGGATCCCATCATCTGAAAGGGGACTCGCCCGTCTGGGTGGATCAGTGGTCCCTAACCACCGAAAAATTACAAGCTGCCCAGTTGCTAGTGCAGGAGCAATTACAGGCAGGGCATTAGAAGAGAGTAACTCTCCATGGAACACCCCAATATTTGTCATTAGGAAAAAGTCAGGAAAGTGGAGATTGTTGCAAGACTTGAGGGCTGTTAATGCAACCATGATTAAAATGGGAGACTTACAACCTGGGCTGCCCACACCGGTGGCCAACCTTTAGGTTATTATAAAATAGTTATAGATTTAAAAGACTTTTTTTTTTTTTTTTTTTTTGACTATCCCCTTACATCCTAATGATAGAAAACGTTTTGCTTTCAGTATTCCCTCTATAAACTTTAGAGAACCTATGAAAAGATATCAATGGAAGGTATTGCCTCAGGGTATGGCTAACAGTCCTACCTTCTGCCAAAAGTTTGTGGCTTCTGCCATAGAGGGTGTTAGAACTATGTGGAAGCAAAATTACATGATTCATTTCATGATGATATTTTGATAGCTGGAAAAGATGGAAACAGGTACTCCAGTGCTTTGATGATCTTAGAACAGCTTTACAGACTGCAGGGTTACAAATAGCACCAGAAAAGGTGCAATTACAAGATCCATATACTATTTAGGATTCAGATTAATGGTCCAAGTATTATTAATAGTAAAGCCACACTGAGGACTGATTCCCTTAAGACACTTAATGATTTCCAAAACTACTGGGAGACATTTAATGGCTAAGACATATTGAAACTTACAACAGGAGAATTGAAGCCTCTGTTTGATATTCTCAAGGGAGATTCCTGACCCTAAATCTGGCAGGGCTCTAACAGAGGAGGGTAGAAAAGCCTTACAGAAGGTAGAGAATGCTATTTCATCCCAATTTGTAATCATATTTAATTATTCTAAGCCTTTATATTTTCTTATTTTTAACACTAAAACTGACTCCTACTGCAGTTTTTTGGCAAACTGCACCCATATTATGGGTTCATCTTCCCTCATCCCCAAGAAGGTTCTTAATCCATACTATGCAGCTGTAGCAGATATGATTATGTTAGGCAGAGATAACAGTCAAAAATATTTTGAAAAGATCCTGGTGTCACAGTACAACCTTATACAAGGCATCAGGTGATTGGCTATGCAGAATTCTGAAGTCTGGCCTATTGCATTGCCTCATTTGCTGGTCAGATAGGTAATCATTATCCACCAGATAATTGGTTCAGTTTTGTTAATCATCATGAATTTGTTTTTCCATCTCGTACTGCACATGAACCTATCAAGGAAGCATTGCTAGTTTTCACTGATGGTTCCTCATCAGGAACAGTGCTTATGCCTTAAGGATCAAGTAATCTCTTTTGCTACATCATCTGTGTCAGCTCAATTGGTTGAATTACATGCTGTTATCGCGGTGTTTCAAGCATTTCCAAATCAAACTATTAATATTTTATACAGATAGCTCATATATAGCTCAGTCTATCCTCTGCTAGAAACTGCTGCACAAATAAAGCATTCCTCAGAAGCAGCTGATTTGTTTTACAGTGCCAACAATTAATTTGAAGAAAGTGTAAATTCTTATAGGACACCTGAGAGCCCACACTGGGCTACCAGGTCCTCTCTCTGAAGGAAATATCAAGGCAGACCTAGCTACTCGGATAGCTGCAGTGACTTTATTCAGATCAAAAATCTAAATTGGATAGGCCATAAAGGCTCATGAGTTACATCACCTTAATTCTAAAACCTTTAAGAGTTATGTTTAAAATTACCAGAGAACAAGCTAGACAAATTGTCAAACAATGTCAATCATGTGTTAAACTTTTACCAGTTCCTCATTTGGGTTGTAAATCCAAAGGGACTGATACCAAACAGTATCTGGCAAAATGGATGTTACTCATTATACTGAATTTGGAAAACAGAAATATATACATGTATGTGTAGACACATACAGTGGTTTCATTTATGCAACATTACAAACGGAGAAGCAAGCAAGCATGTGATCGCTCATATGCTTGCTACAATCGCTGTATTGGGTGTGCCTAAACAGATAAAAACTGACAATGGCCCAGGTGATTTACAAGCTCCAGTTTCCACCAATTTTGTGAGAAATTGGGAATACTACATAAAACAGGTATTCCATATAATCCACAGGGCAAGGGTATGGTAGAGAAAGGGCACATCAAACCATTAAATGTCAATTTGAAAAAAATTAAAAAAGGGAATGGTATCCTACCAAGGGATCCCCAGAAATATCCTTCATCATGCACTTTTTATTTTAAATTTTTTAACTTTGGATTCTGAAGGAAAATCTGCTGCAGATAGATTCTGGCATCCTGATACCAAAAAGAATTTTGCAACAGTCCTCTGGAAAAGACCCATTAACTGGAACTGGAATGGGCCAGATCCAGTGCTTATCTGGGGGAAGAGGTTCTGTTTGCATATATTCCCAAACTGCAGATGCTGCACGTTGGCTGCCAGAGAGAGTGATTAAACAAATAGACAACAATAACAAATCCAGGGAGGAGAAACCCCCCCGAGAAGCGTATTTTTCTTTACAGGAAATATGAAGGAACATGAAGATGCTTCACAATTGCCTCAAACTGGAACAGTACTCAACGAGTAAACCTGACTTTGGAAGTTCTCAGTGCTGAAGGAGACATCACCACCGCATCTCAGGGTGGCTCTATTGGGACTCTTGATTCCCTGACTTATGATTTAGTGGGGTATATGTTTAAACCACTACCACAGTTTATTATAGTTGTTTTTTGGGGTTTGAGATTGATTGAGCGGGGACAGGGATTTCCTTACTTGTTTTGTAAGATCAAAGCTATGATCAATTCTGTATTTTTGTGAGATACCCTAAAAAGAGTGTTGCTTGCACTGGTAGACAGATAGAAACCCTTAAAGAGGAAGCACAAAAAATCCCTAAGAATTGCAAGAAAATGCAACCAAACGGGAAAAGGAATGAAACAGAACCATGCAGGATCTAAAAATGGAAGTAGAAACAAAAAGAAATCACAAAGGGACAATACCCGGAGATAGAAAAACCTTAAAAAGACAGGAGTCATACACACAAGTATCACCAACAGAATACAAGAGAAGAAGAGAGAATTCATGTGCACAAGATACCATGGAAAACATTGACACAACTGTCAAAGAAAATGCAAATACAAAAATCTTACTAAACCCAAAAAAAAATAATACAAGAAATCCAAAGGACACAATGAGAAGGCCAAACCTAAGGATAATAGGTATTGATGAGGGGGAAGATTACCAATAAAGGGACCAGTCAATTATCATCAACAAAATTATAGAGGAAAACTTCCCTAACTAAAGATGGGAAGTTAGGCGCCCATCATCTATAGAGTTAGGCGGCTCATCTATGGAGTTAGGCTGCTCAATCATCTATGGAGTTAGGCTGGCTGCATCATCTATGGAAGTTAGGCTGCTCCATCATCTATGGAGTTAGACTGCTCCATCATCTATGGA
This sequence comes from Arvicanthis niloticus, assembly GCF_011762505.2. NCBI lineage: Eukaryota > Metazoa > Chordata > Mammalia > Rodentia > Muridae > Arvicanthis > Arvicanthis niloticus. Next base: position 2,323,841 of record NC_047664.1, read on the forward strand.
GTTAGGCTGCTCCTTCATCTATGGAGTTAGGCTGCTCCCAAAATCTATAGAGTAAGGCTGCTCTCTAATCTATTGAAGTTAGGCGCTCCATCATCTCTGGAGTTAGGCTGCTCCATCTATGGAGTTAGGCTGCTCCATCAATGAGTTAGGCTGCACCATCATCTATGGAGTTAGGCTGCCCCTTCATCTATAGGGAGTTAGGCTGCTCCATCTATGAAGTTAGGTTGCTCTATATTCAATGGAGTTAGTGCGGGCTCCATATCATAGAGTTAGGCTGCTCCATCATCTATGGATTAGGACTGCTCCATCTATGAAGTTGGCTGCTCCATCATCTATGGAGTTAGGCTGCTCATCTATGGGATTTAGGCCAGGCTCCATTATGGAGTTAGGCTGCACCAATACTATGCGAGTTAGGGGGGGTGGGGACTCTGCTCCATCACGGATAGAGTTAGCTGCTCCATCATCTATGGAGTAGGCTGGCACTCCATCTATGAAGTTAGGCTGCTCCATCATCTATTTTTTTTTTTTGTAGTTAGGCTGCTCCATCTATGGATTTAGGCTGCTCCATCAATGGAGTTAGGCTGCTCCATCATCTATAAAGTTAGGCGCTCCATCATCTATGGAGTTGGCATGCTCCATCATCTATGGAGTTAGGCTGCTCCATCAATGAAAGTTACGGCGGCTACAATCACCTATAAGTTTAGGCTGCTCCATCTATGAAGTTAGGCCTGCTCTATATTCGATAAAGTTTAGGCTGCTCCATCTTTGGAGTTAGGGCTGGCAACATCATCTATGGCGGTGAAATATAGCTGCTCAATCATCTATTAAAGTTAGGCGCTCCATCATCTATGAAGTTAGGCGCTCCATCTATGAAGTCTAGGCTGCTCCATCATCTATGGAGTTAGGCTGCTCCATCTATGAGTTAGGATGCTCCATCATCTATGGAGTAGAGTGCTGCGCCATCTATGGAAGTTAGGCACCTCCATCATCTATGGAGTTAGGCTGCACCATCATTATGGAGTTAGGCTGCTCCACCATCGATAGAGTTAGGCCTGCTTTTTCTATATGAAGTTAGGCTGCTCATCTATGAAGTTAGGCTGCTCCATCATATAGGGAGTTAGGCGCTCCATCTATGGAGTTAGGCTGCCTCCATCAATGGAGTTATGCTGACACAATCATCTATGGAGTTAGGCTGCTCTTTCCTTTAGAGTTAGGGCTGTTCCATCTATGAAGTTAGGGTGCTTCTATATTCAATGGAGTTAGGCTGCTCTCATCTATAGAGTTAGGCTGCCTCCATTCTATTGGAGTTAGGCTGCTCATCTTATGAAGTTAAAGCTGCTCCATATCATATCTATTGGAGTTAGGGGCTCCATCTATGAAGTTAGGCTGCTCTATATTCTATGTAAGTTAGGGTGCTCCATTATGAAGTTATTAGGCTGCTCCATCTATGGAGTTAGGCTGCTCCATCAATGGAGTAGGCTGCACATCATCCTATGGAGTTAGGCTGCTCCTTCATCTATAGAGTTAGCTGCTCCATCTATGAAGTTAGGTTCTATCTATTCAATGGAGTTAGGCTGCTCCATCATCTATAGAGGTTAGGCTGCTCCATCATCTATGGAGTAAGGCTGCTCCATCTATGAAGTTTAGGGCTGTCCATCATCTATGGGTTAGGCTTGCTCATTTATGGAGTTAGGCTGCACCATCATCTATGGGAGTTAGGCTGCTCCTTCATCGATAGAGTTAGGCTGCTCCATCATCTATGGAGTATAGGGCTCCATCTATGAAGTTAGGCTGCACCATCATCTATGGAGTTAGGCTGCTCCATCTATGGAGTTAGGCTGCTCCATCAATGGAGTTATGGCTGATCCATCATCTATGGAGTTAGGCTGACTCCATCCTCTATGGAGTAGGCTGCCCCATCATCTATGGATTAGGCTGCTCATCAATGAAGTTAGGCTGCTTACAATCACCTATAAAGATTAGGCTGCTCCTCTACGAAGTTAGGCTGCTCTATATTCTCTAAAGTTAGGCTGCTCCATCTTTGGAGTTAGGCTGCAACATCATCTATGGAATAGGCTGCTCCATCATCTATAAAGTTAGGCTGCTCCATAATCTATGAGTTAGGCTGCTCCATCTATGAGTTAGGGCTCCCTCCATCATCTAGGATTAGCTGCTCCATTATGAAGTTAGGCTGCTCCATCATCTATGGAGTTAGGCTGCTCCATCTATGAAGTTAGGCTGCCCATCATTATGGAGTTAGGCTGCTCCATCTATGAATAGGCTGCTCCATCATCTATGGAGTTAGGCTGCTCCATCTATGAAGTTAGGCTGCTCCATCATCTATGAGTTAGGGCTGCACCATCATCTATGGAGTTAGGCTGCTCCACAATCGATAGAGGTAAGGCTCGCTATCTCTATGAAGTTAGGGCTGCTCCATCTATGGAGTTAGGCGGCTCCATCATCATTGAGTTAAGTGCTGCTCCAGCTATGCAGTTAGGATGCTCATCATCTATGGAGTTAGGCTGCTCCATCTTATGAGTTAGGCTGTGGATCCATCATCTATGGAGTTAGGCTGCTCCATCTCATCTATGGAGTTAGGCTGCTCCATCATCTATGGAGTTAGGATGCAAACATCATCTATGGAGGTAGGCCGCTCCATCTATGAAGTGAGGCTGTGCTCATCATCTATGGAGTTAGGCTGCTCCATCTATGGAGTTAGGCTGTCCAGCATCTATGGAGTAGGCTGCCTCATCTATGGGAAGTTAGGCTGCTCCATCCCAATGGAGTTAGGCTGCTCCATCATCTATGGAGTTAGGCGCCCATCAATGAAGTTAAGCTGCTCAATCACTATAAAGGTAGGCTGCTCATCTACGGAAGTTAGGCTGCTCTATATTCTATAAAGTTAGGCTGCTCCCATCTTTGGGTAGGCTGCAACATCATTATGGAATTAGGCTGCTCCACCATCACTAAAAAGTTAGGCTTGCTCCATCATCTATGGAGTTAGGCTGCTCCATCTATGAAGTTAGGCTGCTCCATCATCTATGGAGTTAGCTTGCTCCATATATGGAGTTAGGCTGCTCTACATCACTATGGAGTTAGGCATGCTCCATCTATGAAGTTAGGATGCTCCATCATCTAGGGAGGTTAAGGCTGCTCCATCTATGAAGTTAGGCTGCTCCATAATATATGGAGTTAGGCTGCTCCATCTATGAAGTTAGGCT